>NW_016107500.1:1291306-1348017 GCF_001604975.1 Cebus imitator | reverse complement strand
TGGTGGTGATGATGGTGGTGATGATGGTGATGGTGAGAATGAAAAGCGTGGTGACGCTGATAATGATGGAGGTGATGATGGTGGTGGTGGTGGTGATGATGGTGATGATGGTGATGGTGAGAATGAAGAGTATGGTGATGCTGATAATGATGGAGACGATGGTGATGATGGTGGTGATGATGGTGATGATGGTGGTGATGATGGTGATGATGGTGAGATGGTGGTGGTGATGGTGACGATGATGGTGATGATGATGGTGATGATGATGATAATGAAAAAATAATGGTGGTGGTGGTGGTGATGAACATGATAATGATTATAGCTAACATCTTTAAGTACTTACTGTATGCTACATCCATGACACCTTAATTGAGTTATTGAATTCTTAGGATGTATAAGGCTGGCCTATTGCCATTGACAGTTTGTAGGTGAGAATAACAATAGACCTAGTCACCTAGTAGCTAGAAAGCTTTTCTGCAGAGAAGCTAGAGCCCAGATTGGCCCTGAGTGTGGAGAATTTGAAGTCATCCACAAAGGTCAGTTCACAGTGGGAACATGGCCTCAGAAGTCAGAGAGTCAATCCTAGGCATCTGATGCAAGTCCAATTGCTTGCAGACAGAGATTAGAGCAGAAAAAAATTACTAGTGTTACATCAGTAATTACATATAAGAACTGTGTAAGTACAGATTATTTACACTGTAAGGCAAACTACTGCGTTAGAGGAAGCAAACAAGAGGCAGAAAGAGAGAAAATGGCATAAAAGGAAAGGGAGAGGTGACAAGCGGAGAGGAGATGTTTATTCCTAAACAGGAGGAACAGAATAAGACACCAAAAATAGCCACTGCACATCTACCTGAGTCTCTGCCATACCCACATCTGCTCCACATCCTTCTACCTCCCACTCTTCAATCTCTAGAGGGATTTGGCTGCAACTTTCAGTAATCCAGTCCACCGATGAGGTACCAACCACAGCAGGGTTGCCAGACAAAATACAGGGTGCCTAGTTACATCTGGATTCCAGATAAACAAAAAATATTTTTAATAAGCACATCTCATACAATTTGGGGAGAAATTCAAATGTAATTGGGCATTCTATATTTTTGTTAAATCCAGCAATGCTGCCTCTTACCAAGACCATATTCTTTCTAATGTCCCACTTCCTTCTCCTGTTCATTAACCTGAGGGAGGGAAGAGAAAAGCAGATTTATTGAATGTCTCTACAAACTCAGATTCTCAGACATGGGGACTGGAGGGGAAAGTTGGGTCTTGTGTGATGAGACCACACCTAGCTTGCTGTGAGCAGTTCTATGGTGAAAGGTAGCACATGCGCATGGGCTTGGAGGCCATGACCTGACCTTAGATAACCATCTTTCATTCATTAATTCAACAGACAGCTATGAAGTGCTGCTGACCCTTGAACAACACAGGTTTGAACTGTGCGGGTCCATATCTATGTGAACTTTCTTCTGACTCTGCCATCCCTGGGACAATATTAAGCCCTCCTTTTCCTCCTCCTCTTTAGCTCACTGAACATGAAGACAATAAGGACAATGACCTTTTGCTGACCCACTTCCACTTAATGAATGGTAAATATTTTTCTTTCTTACAATTTTTTATTAACAATTTCTTTTCTTTAGCTTGCCTGGTTGTAAAAATTCAGCATATAACACATACAGCATACAGAATATATGCTATCTTCTGTTTATATAATCAGTAAGGCTCCTGGTCAACAGAGGCTATTGGTATTTAAGTTTTGGAGGAATCAAAAGTTATACTCAATTTTCGACTGCAAGGCGGGTCCAAGCCCCTAACGTCTGCACTGTTCACAGGTCAACTGTGCTCTTTTGTACCAGACAGGAGACGTGCTGAAAGCGACAACAAAGAAACTCAACGACTTCATTAGAATGCCATGGAGTGTTGAAGTCTTGACCCCAAGGACTTCAGAATGTGATCTTATTTGGAAAGAAGGTCCCAACAGATAATCAAGGTAAAATGAGGCCTAATGGCCTCAAGGTTAGGGCCCTAACCAATATGTCTAGCGTCCTTAACAACAAGGGGAAACTTGGGTGCTGACATACACAGAGGGAGATGGTGACAATGCAGAGAGAAGGCAGCCATGTGAAAATGGAGGATTGGAGCAAGCAATGTGGAAAACTGGGAGAGGGCCAGGCGCAATGGTTGATGCCTGTCATCCTAGCACTTTGGGAGGACGAGGCAGGCAGATGACTTGAGGTCAGGAGTTGGAGACCAGCCTGTCCAACATGGAGAAACCCCACCTCTACTAAAAAATACAAAAATTAGCTGGGTGTGGTGGTGGGTGTCTGTAGTCCTGGTTACTCAGGAGGCTGAGGCAGAAGAATCACTTGAACCTGGGAGGCGGGGGCTGGAGTGAGTCGAGATCCTGCCACTGCACTCCAGCCTGGGTGACAGAGAGAGGCACAAGACAGATCCCCGATAGAGCCTCAGGGGAGTCTTAGGGAAAGAGACAGGACAGGCCCTCCCCTGAGGGCAGTTTCTTCTTGGACTTCTGGCCTCTGGAACTGTAGGAGAATAAATTTTGGTTATTCTAAGCCTCCTGATCTATATGTTGTCACAGCAGCCCTAGGAAATGAATACACATAGTCATCTATTCAAATGCTAACAGTGGGAAGAATAGCTACCTCTGGGCACTATAAAGGGAGGTGTGCAGTGCTACAGGGTTCATATCAAAGGATCTTTCCTGGCCAAAAGACTCCGAGACCAGCCCCTGAGGGAGCCACGCTTGCACTGGGAGAGGAGCAAAGTCTGTGGGCATAGAGGCAGAGGAGCTGGAAGCAGGAGCCCTGGGAGCCAGAGGGGAGCACGTGAACTGTCCCCACCAGGCTGTGGACATGATTAGCAGCATGAAATCCAGGCCTTGACTCTAACGGTTAGATTTGCCCATCAGCAAAAATCTTTCCAGAAGCAATCCTATGAGGATAAGATCTGTAAATACAGGGCTGATGGGATTAAGCAACTCCTCAAAATCTCATCAGGAAGCAAGTGATGCAGATGGAACTAATAAAAGATTAAATGCAATCTTGAAACCTGTAATGCATAATGCTGTAATTGCAGAGGCCTTTGGAGAATGATAGGAATATTTTAAACAAAGGAAGGAGAGGGAGGTGTGCATTCATGCCCTTCAGCACTGTCTGGGAGGATGGATGTCCCAATTTTAGAGGTCCCCTCCCAGGTCTTTTTCTGGAAATAGCCCCAGAGTTGAAAAGAACAATGTATCTTGCTACCACAGCACATTGGAAGCATCCCTTCAGAATACCCACTTCTCTTTGCTCCAATTTTATGCTCACTAAGCAACCTTCTGAGTTATAATTTGGTGTTCTGACTAGGTGATTTTTTTTTTCCAGGCCCTGAGCCAGGACTATTCTCGGGGCCTGTGTTCAGGCTGCACAGGGACAAGGCGGATGTAAGAAGCCCAGGCTCTGACACCAGACAGGACCACATGAGCCAGAAAAAAAAAAATAAAAAGTGGGTGCAAGACTGGTCCAGACTGGGTCAGCTCAGAAGAGTAGGGGAGCGCAGAGTGTCCCCAGAAGACAGGTCCGACCAGCCCCGCAGGCAGCACTGGGAGGCTCAGCTGAGCAGCCGGCACATCTCAGGCCGTGCACATGTTCTGTGTATCTTAAGAAAGCAGGCAGAGAGGAAACTGATAAAGGCAAGGCCGATGTCTTCAGTCAGTAAGGACATAGCTGTTGCAGGGCCCATATGAATGCAATCATGCAGCATTCAAACTTCTTGTCTCCTCTTGCCCTTGGCATAACGTCCTCCGGGACCATCTACATTGTTGGATGGAGGCTTTTCTTCTTTTTTAAAGCAAAGAGATAGATCTAGAGTGTTCTCGCCCCACACACACACACACACACACACACATACACGCACACACACGCACATGCACACACACATGCACGCACACACACACACATACAGACAGACACACACAAAAGTAACTGTGATGTGATGGGCATGTCAATTAGCTTAATTGTGGTGATGATGTTGCAATGTACACATATATAAAAACATCAAGTTGTGCACCCTAAATATACACAATTCCTATTTGTTAATTATACCTCAATAAAGAGGAAAATAAAAGGATGTGGCCAGTGGGTAGCTAGTCCAGAAGGCAACACTGACCTCTGCCCAGCCCCGTGATACACCTTTGGGGCCAACTCCCTGACACCCCATCCCCCACTGCCAAAGGCTCTCCTCCTTTGATAACCAGAATAGCTGGCCCTGACACTTGGTATAGCCGTGTTTCTTCCTTCAAGTTCAGTAAGTGGTGGGCACTCACTGAGGATTGGGTGAAGAAAAGTGAAAAGCAGTTTCAAATTATGTTCCTCTGGGGAAAATATATCATAAATCTGGACAAATTGAGAACTAGTCTACAAGACCCGGCTGGAAGACTTCAGAGTTACTGAATTTCTTGTCCAATGTTAGAGAAGGTAGTTGTGTCAGTTAGTAATCTGGTAAATTAAAAATTTGGTAAATTAAAAATTTGTGGTCACAAACTTAGAAACTCAAAAATGGATGGTTCTAACTCTCATGATGAAATTCAGTGGAATTTACACTCCATTCAGAGTTCTTCATTTATCCTATCCCATGCATCTTATTCAACCCCATGTCCTTCCCTCCTACATGAGCGACACATTTAGGGAAATTACAAAGTAACATCATGGTGTGTTGGAAGGAGGATGCTTCAGTATGAATATTTTGGGTCCTGAACAATATCAGTGGAGGAGAAACTGATTCTACCTGTGCCCCCTTCACCAATGGCAGAAGCATCCACAGGTGCTCCAAGGACCTCTGATGCTCCCTCCTGGGAGCTATAAAATCCTCTGATGCTCCCTCCTGGGGGCTATAAAACCCTCTGATGCTACCTTTGGTCCTCCCCTGTGGCTGCCCTCACATCCTCTAGTGCTCTTTTGTGGATGCTTCCAGGACCTCTGGTGCTCCCTCATGGGTGTTCCCACATTCTTGGGTGCTCCCATGTCTTCTAATGCTCCTTTGTGGGTGCTCCCAGAAGTCATTCTCCATCAGCCCTGTGTCTCTCCTGGGGTGGATGTTGTTGGTGAACCTTCAGGCATTCCTCTGTGCTCAATTCTGAGGTCATGAGAGCCAGGATAGGGAGGGCAGGGAATGCTGCCCCCCTCTCTGCTGAAAGCCACCTTGTCCAATGGGTGTTGCCCCACATTGATGTGGGAACTGGGCAGTTACTTTGCCCTGCTCTCTGAGGAGCACTCTGTGCCTACCCCAGGGCTCCCCCTCAGGGAGAGATGAAGCTGCAAGCTGAGGACCACCAGAGGTCACCAGGAGCCACCAGCAGCTGGAGGAGACAAGGAAGAATCCTCCTCTTGAGACTTTGGAGGGGGCACAACCCTGCTGGCACCTTGACTTCAGACCTCTGGCTTCCAGAATTGTGAGTGAATAAGTTTCTGAAATTTCTGACGTTTATGTCATGCAGTGTGTAGTAATTCATTGTAACAGCCTAGGAAACTAATATAATTACATGGTGGTCATCTTCCCCATTCTCCTCAGCAGACTTCTGATGTTCAGACATCTTGCCCCTCCTCTTCTGTCTGAAAGTAACAAAAGATAAAATGAATAAGAGTGGAAATGGAACCCCTATATAGAATGGCCTCAGTTTCACGAAGAAGAGCAGCTCGGGCTGAGGAAGCCAACCTGGAGGAGGGGACACCAGCCGTTGCAGATGTACAATGCGGTCAGCAAACCAAGGGTGGCAGGAGGGACCACTCCTGGATGAAGGAGTGATCAGGAGTGTGGATGGGCTGTAGAGCCCCCGGAGTCCCCCACCCCATGTGCGGCCTAAAGAGCTAGAGGAAGTCTGCTAAACCAGCTGAACCAGCTGAGCTAGGAGACAGGCAGGGACACTCCTTTTGTTCCAGTTCTCCTCCCTTCTGGTTTCTTCTCACAGTGATTATTTTCTGTTTGTAACTAGGTCCACAGACCCTGGAATACAGCTTGATGCAGAGTAGGTGCTCAGCAAAAGCTATGAAATGAACAGATGGCAAGAAAATTCCTCAGGAAGGAAAGGGCTTAATAAAAATGTCCTCTCTGAGGCAATTATTTAATGGGAAGGTGAAAGAAGAGCTCAAGATAAATATCATAAAACAACAGACAAAGTTGGAAAAAATGATAAAGAAGAGTCAAAGAGTAGCAGAGAAGCTGCCCAGCAGTGGAAAAGGAGGTACCCGCAAACATATATGGACGCTGCTGGAAACATACTCAGGGACTAGGAGAGTTTCAAAAGGAAGCAACGTGAGGTGGAAAGGACTAAGCATTAGAAGATGGCGAGAACATAGCAAAGATTGAAGACAAAGAAAATTCATCCTTCTTAACTGCCAAACTCAAAACTCCACCTCTCTCCTTATGTGCTCAGCCCATCTTAATCCCTTCCTCTCCTGGGAAAACAAACGTAACCACAAGTAGATGCCTTAAGCTCCCAGCCCCTGCCCAACACGTGCTCTCCTCCTGTTGGGAATGGATGCCCCTCCAGGCCTCTCATCCCCATCTTCCTCATGCTACTGCTGAGCTGGACCTCAGCCTCTCCCACCATCGACTGCACTCCCGGCCATGACCAGTGCTGGCCGGCTACGCTGCACTTTGGTTTCCCACAAACCTCCTGCCCTTCATGTGACTATGGTCTGTGCCTGAGTATGAGGTTGGGGAGCAAAGGCCAGGGCTCAGGATGGGGGAGTCAAAGCCCAGGATGGAAACAGGTGTGCAAGCAGGAGTTTTTCACAACCAGGACACACCCCAGATACCAGACACAGGAAGGGAGTCAGGGCCAGCAGCAAGGCTGCTGTGATGTGGCCTCCGGAGATTAGAGGGATGAGGCCATATTGGCCTGAGAACCTGGACAAGCTCGAGCCTACAGGTCAGGATTCATGGGGTCCTTGTCAGTGAATCCCATGACATTCTGGCTTGTAACTCAGTCCCCCTGCATAGGACATGTTTAATCGATGTACCAAAACCTGGGGATGGGTTAGGGAGCAAGAGAGGACATCTCCGATGGTGACTTTCCCCCACTGTGCATGGGGAGTGCCTGCCACTTCATCAGTGGGCTGGAGTCCCTGACCCCCAAGGGCCCATAAGCAAAGGGTCCTGTACCTTGGCCTGGGGCCTCCTGAGAAATAAAGGCCAGATGGAAGCCTCGCCTTTTATTCCACTCTAGGGAAGCTTTAGAGGCCCCCAGGAGGACCTTAGATTCCAATTTTGTTAACTGTCAAAGGGGCCCCAGGTCCTAACCCTAATTCCTGCCTGCTGGGCCAAAGGGCCCTTCTGAGGCCTTAAGCATGTGGGATCCTGACCCCTAGTATGGTATCTCCCTATATAAAAGAGCTCATCTAACTTAGAAAAGGTTGGCAACTAAGCTGTGCAAGCCTTGGAATAGAGATATGCCCCTCCTCCCTGTTACGTGTATGCCTATCTCTTTGAAGAGGCATTTTGGTTTTGAAAATGTTTGCATTGAGGTCTGCGGGGTGCATCAAGGTGCAATGCAAGGTGCATGCCACTCTCCTCCCAGAGCTCAAAATAGTCAGATGCAAGTCTCTCCATCAGGAAGACCAGCTGCCCTGTCTTCCTCAACCCAGAAAGGGACCATGACCCAGTGGGCACCTTAATGCCACCCCTGGGTCTGCACTCCTCTCTAATTGCCTCCTCTGGGAAAATCTGCCACCCACTACAGCAGCAGAGAGGTGAGATTGGCAATGCAAACCCTGGCATTCCATGCTTTCAGGCCAGATCTTCAGCAAGCGTATCCTCTGATAGACAACTCATTAGTGTCCCCTCCCTCCCACTGCCCAATCCCCCGGCACGTGAATTCCAAACACTGACCTGCTGTGTAGCTAGAAGAAAGAGGAGGAAGAGGACCAGGGAGAAAAAGAAGAGGAGGAGGGGTAGACAAGGGTGAGTAGACAGCTCAGTTTAAAATAATGAAACCACCTGGAGCCCTTTTGTTGGTCAGGACTAAGGCATCTCAACATACAGCAAAGGATTATGCTTGATCAAATGGTATGAGAAATGGCTTAGCGGCATCTGCATGGTGGAGCCCTCAGCAATTATCATCACAAGCTCACCCAGCCCTCTGCTGACCCGGGCAGCCACTTTCTTAGATTAAATGGTGCTACTCTATGGAGAGCAACTGGGCAGGTAGCAGCACTGAAGCCTGGTTCTTTCTAACTCTCTGTCCACCCAGCCCGCCTCTTTTTTTTGAGTTGGAGTCTTGCTCTGTCACCCAGGCTGGAGTGCAGTTGCACGATCTCAGCTCACTGCAACCTCCACCTGCCGGGTTGAAGCAATTCTCCTGCCTCAGCCTCCTGAGTAGCTGGGACTACAGCCACATGCCACCATGCCTGGCTAATTTTTTTGTATTTTTAGTAGAGACAGGGCTTCACCATGTTGGCCATTTCTCCATCTCTTGACCTCGTGATCTGCCCCCCTCGGCCTCCCAAAGTGCTGGGGTGACAGGCGTGAGCCACTGCGCCAGGCCCATCCTCCCCTTCTGATTGTGACTCACATGCAGAAGCACATGGTGAAACTGGGGAAATGCAAGACGAGCACTTTCACATTTATCTAGAGGTTTTGCATTGGCAGCTTGGCAACGCCATCCTGCGACCCAAGCCAGGGAGCTGTCTAGTCCTGGGAAAGCCACTGAAGGCTGCATTCTCCTTACCTCTCCCAGGATCCTGCGGCATGCCTCTCTAAGCCCAGTGAGAAACGGTGTGTGCAATGGTGAAGTCATCACTATACTATTATTGTTCTAAACTTACAACTTCTTGATTTATTCCTCCCGCATTCATAGAAAGAATAGAGCAATTTCAATATCGCTATAAATTCTTCTGCTCTCATAGAAGGGTTTAATCCAGCCACTTCCATCTGTTCTTTCTCCCAAGATGGTAACAAAATCATTTTCTGCCTATAAGAAATAACTTTGGAGGAAAGTCCTGGATACATTCAAAACCCATTTTAATTATTTGGTATTTTACCAGGAAGTTCTCAAAGTTGGATTTGTTAGTTTCTGAGATTGTGAGTTCTGAATCCTTCAGTCCTGGCAGAGGGAGCCAAATGCTCACCAAGAACCTGAGACTCCCCACCCTTCACTTGGCACCAGATTTGATAAGCAGCCTCTGGAGAGGACAGGGTGGGAAGGAATCGGCCCAGGACTGCGCATCACTGTAGGGATTCTGGGAGAAGTTGTTCTGTCAAAGAACTGTGGGTGCGTGGGGAAAAGCACCTCTCCAAGAGCTCTCTGTCTCAGCCCAAGAAGATGATATGGGTAAGGGTTCTGCCTGTGGATCCCCTGACAGCACACCTCTCTCACCCTTGACACCCCCAACACAGTCAGTGCACAGTGGCTCTCACATAGGAACAGGGAGACAGACCTTGATAAACATGCTTCCCTTGGAATTGTATGGCTGTTCTGGACTCCAGGGAGGCCATTTGTCTGGATCAAAGTTGTTTCATTTCCTATCTTCCTCTAAGAAGCCTATATTTTCCTTCCTATTTAACAACCTGCATTCCCTTTGTCCAAGAATATTTCAGCTCTACTTTACCCCTTGCTATGGTCTGAATGTTTATGTGCCCCCAAAATTCCTATGTTGAAATTCTAAGCTGCAAGGTGATGATATTAAGAGGTGGGGACTTTGGAAGGTGGTTAGGTCATAAGGGTGGAGCTCTTATAAATGGAATTAATGTCCATGAAAGAAGCCCTAGGGAGACCCTTGCTACTTCTGCCCTGTGAGAAGACAACCATCTATGAGGAAGTGGGTCCTCACCAGACACCAAGTCTGCTACCACAATGATCTTGGACTTTCCAGCCTCCAGAACTGTGAGAAATAAGCTTCTGTTATGTATATGCCACCCAGTGTGTGGTATATCGTTATAGCAGTCAAGACTAAGACACATCTAAATGTTACTTATCTAAACAACAATGTTTTTCTGGCCAGTTGATGCCAGACAGGAGATGGAACCCGAGTGATGCCCTTGGTGCTGAAATGCCTGCTCTGCCCTCAACACTCAATGAGCACTGGCCGAGAACTGCAAGAAGCTGGTCACATCCAGAGCAAACATCTCTCATTCTAAAGCGAAGGTTCCAGGAATTAGCTGTCTTCTCGTCTCTCCTTGCGTTTCCTGGAGACCACATCACTGGATGTTGGTGTGTATGGAACTGGGAAGGAATGAAAGCAGTGAGGGGATCAGGGCAGGTGGCAGCACATGAAAGGGTTGTCCTTTCTTTATTTAGAATGTTATTTTTTGAGCCAAACCAAAGATGAAAACTTTCTCAGCTCCTATGGAGTCCCAATAGACAAAAATAAAACATTCTAAAACTGATCTTTGTCTTCCTTTAGTTACCCAGCATCCACAGGGCCACCTGTGACAGATGGTGGCATTGATCCAGGGTGAAATTGATTGGGGTTGGCAAGAGCAGAAGGAGCTGGGATGCTGATAGGAGAGACACTTAGATCATTTGCATACACTGCTCCTCCATCATATAGAAGACAAAAGTGAGCCCTCAGTGATGGGCTCCAAGTGTCTCTTGGTGGGACCCCATGTGGTCTGCTCTTTGCTGGATGACTGCAGTTGCATGGAAGCTCTGCTTCTGAAAAATCCAGGGTAAATTTCATTCCTCCTATACATCATCACCCAGAAAGACAACCTAAGTAAGCACACATTTTCTAATTGATATAAAAAGGGCTGACACCTTCTGGATAAGCAACTAATCCCGAGAATGTCATTCAACCTGCTTATTGATAGCCAGGGAGTGCCAAGTTTTCTGCCTCCAGAATGGATCAATTCCAGCTGGCTCACATGAGTGCCTTTGCTGACAGTGCTATTTGTATTAACTAATACATCCTTGAAAAGGGTCCCAGAGGGAGAAAGAGCATCACACTGATGTGCACCCTATTAAAATAAATCATTATCAGGAGAGGATTTCATATTAACAGTCTGAAAACTCACAGTTCTCAATAGTGTTTCTTTTATATCCAGGGTCTCTCCTTTTTCTCTTCTTTTTTAAATTTTATTTACTTCTTTTGTATTATAAAGTGTCTTACAGGTTCTCTATCGCTTAAAGGGGGGGAAATACGACCCATTTATCACACTGATTTCTTTCATAGCTGTGCAATTTCTTTGCAGTTTATGAATAATTTTTGTCCACAGGGTTTGCAGCAAATATTGGTTACAATGCAATCAGATGAATAGAGCCAGGGTTATG
The DNA here is from genome assembly GCF_001604975.1 of Cebus imitator. Lineage (NCBI taxonomy): Eukaryota > Metazoa > Chordata > Mammalia > Primates > Cebidae > Cebus > Cebus imitator. Next base: position 1,336,751 of record NW_016107500.1, on the reverse strand, counting down.
AAAACAAATCGTTTGAATTATTTTTACAGCTTCATCACAGACCTTGTGAGTTTTCAGCAATCTGTGAGCCTGTATGGCTAAAGGTCAAACTATTCTGAAGCAAAGAAGAAACAGGAAATCCAGAAATTCAGAAACTGTTTCTGCATTATAGTTGCCTCCCAAATCTAACTGTGGGACTACAGCTATTACTCGGCTTATGACCACGATTAGTTCCGACAGACCAGTCGTAACACGATTAGGTCATAAGTTGAGTAGGCTATACGCACGCGGAGATGGTAGTGCTGCCGGAAGCTGGTCCGCACTGTCGTAGGCCCAGCTGGGCAACGTTTGCACTGCCAGACGCGGAGCAGTAGTGGCTAGCAATTGTGGTCATAAAGTCGAATGGTCATAAGTTGCATAGGTCGTAAGTCGATCAATACCTGTAGATGACTTCTTTCCAAATACACAGTCCTTACTTGCTGAATGTGTGGCGTATTCTTCAGCTCAAGCTGCCATAACAAATACCACAGACTGGACAGCTTTGACAACAGAAATGTATTTCCTCCGAGTTCTGGGGGCTTTTCTGAGGTTGGGGTGCCAGTGTGGTCAGGTTCTGGGGAGGGCCCTCTTACTGGCTTGCAGACAGCCACCTTCTCTCTACACCCCTGCGTGGCTCTCCTCCAGGTCTATGCAGGGAGAGTGCAAATGATCTCTCTCTTCCTCTGCTTATAAGGCCACTAATCCCTGTGGATTGGGACCCCACTCTTATGACTTCTTTTAACTTTAATTACCCTAAAAACCATATATCAAAATATAGTCACTTTGGAGGTTAGGCCTTCAAAACATGAGTTTGGGAGGACACAAGTCACTCTACAGCAAATGGCCACTTTATGTAATGTCTAGTGTTTTGAGCTGAGTAATTTAAAGCACTGGACATTACATAGCCGATAAATATGTATGTATCAGGAAGGGGTGGGAATATAGCTAAATAGCCATTTGATGTGAATTCCATGGAGAATGAGTTGGACTGCTGTGTGGCATCACGGAGGCACCGAGAAGAAGGCATTGAGCAGACCCACAGGAATCAATAGGATTGCAGCAGGCAGAATGGGGCAGGGTGGGTACCCAGGGCTGTGAGGAAGTGCAGCATCACCATGGGTGAGAGATGCTCACAGGAAGCACAGGTGCCCTGAGTGCTGAGATAAGGACCTGGACAAGAACCACTGTGAATCCCACAGCTATGGAAATCCTGGGGGTGGGGCTACCTGTGGTCAGAGGGGGGCTTCAAGACCAGTGATTTCCAGCAGCTGGGAGAATGGACTGGAATGGAGACCCCCTGAACTGCTCCGACAGCTGGACTAGAAGGGGGAAGGTGGAGGAAAGGCAGAGGGGTAGGGTGAAGATTTTATTTCTTATATTTTTATATTTGAATTTGTAGCCTTTACATTTCATTCCAGGGCATCTGATTCAGGGGGAAAAAGAAAACATGTTTTTCATGTATTAACAGTGCTGATACACTCCAAAATCCTTCTGGAACCATCAATGTAAGATAGAATAACAAACAGAAACATAGCTTATCTCAAATTGTCCCTTGCAGTAAACATCAGAGGTGATGAAATATTTAGGTATGACCAATCTGTGATATGAATTCTTGGGTCAAATATGTTAATTGCTATGATTCTACACAAACTATCATTTGCTGAAGTAATGAAAATGGTTAGATGCACTGGAAGCTTTCAAGACTAAGTGTAGCTAGTATGATATAGCGATGTCTCTACACCAGAAACGAAAGAGTAAAAAGAGTTTATCCCTGTGATTGCAATGCTGACAAAAGCCATCTTATAGATCTTCTTAAATATTTCATGATTTACCACTACAGAAATGAAAATAAAAATAAATGAGTTTTCTCAGAACTTTGGGTATATATCAAGAGCTATTATTGTTAATATAGGACTTCTACTGAAATTTCAGAAGCGAAAAGACTGGCTAAGAACTAGCCACCCCTCGAAGATTGGCAGCTCCATCACGCATCCTGCTGTATGCGGAGTAAGTGAAGCAGGGCGCTGTCACTGGGTTTGGTTTCATAAGGGGGTGGGAAGGAGGATGGATGGAGACAAATTGGTTTTTCCTAAGTTGGGAAAAACAGTTTTATAAGGAAAGGCATGTGCTCATTAAATTATTTACAGGGCCAGTGCAAATGATTTAAAGAGAGAAATACTGAACTCTAAAAAATAAATAACAAAAGCACTGAGGTGCCTGGCCTTGTTGACATGCTCCTGGAGAAGTGAAATGTGGTTTCATTCCTGTTATGAATGGCAAACACTGAGGATGTGAAGCCACCTGTCAGATCACTGTAAGTAACAATAATGGTGAGCAATGACGTCAGTCGAGGGCACCGTCTAGACATATCCTGGCTGATACTGAAGAGGCACCTACTTACAGCACAGACAATTCGGAAGAAGAAAAGAAAAGGTATATATGAACCACTTCTTTTTATAATTGAAAATGAAAATAGCTTTATGGAGGCATCCAATGGGGATAGAACTGTATCCCCTTAAAACCAGGTTACCTAATCCATGGAAGGGCAGAATATCACAGAGAAAATTAAAATGGGTTTTAATCATGGAAAGTAAACATCTGAGCATATTTGACAAGTCTCAGCACAGAGTCAGCTTTCTCCAGGCTTAGCCTGTTGGAGGATCTCGTGTCTTCCCTGGTCCCTCCCCCATCTGACCCATTCCAGACTGAGAGAAGCACCTGGAGCTGCCCCTGCCAGGGCCTCCCCACTTCACATGAAACCACCTGCCTCTCAACACTGCAGGGCCTGGCTGTGCCGGCTTTCTGACACACAAGGAGTCAGCAAATGTACTACCAACGCTCACAATTATTTCCAAACAGGCCTGCAGGCAAGGACTCTCAATGACTACTGACCATCACAGGAAAGGATATCTGCCCAGGTGAAACCGACACAGGTGCACCAATCTCACAGTGGAAGCAATCTCAGAGTGGGAACACAGTCTCAAAGTGAATGCACAGTTTTACAGTGGGAGCACAGTCAAGCAGTGGGAGCACAATCATGCAGTGAGAGCACAGTCTCACAGTGGGAGCACTATCTGTCTCACTGAGGGAGCACTATCTATCTCACAGTGGGAGCACTATCTATCTCACAGTGGGAGCACTATCTATCTCACAGTGGGAGCACTGTATCACAGTGGGAGCACTATCTCACGGTGGAAGCACTATCTCACGGTGGAAGCACTATCTTGCAGTGAGATCCCAGTCTCACAGTGGGAGCGCAGTCTTGCAGCGGGAACACAGTCTTGCAGTGGAAGCACAGTCATGCAGTGAGAGCACTATCTATCTCACAGTGGGAGCACTATCTATCTCACAGTGGGAGCATTATCTTGCAGTGAGAGCCCAGTCTCACAGTGGGAGCACAATCTCGCAGTGGGAGCATGGTCAGACTCGCAGTGGGAGCACAGTCTATCATGCAGTGGGAGATCTATTTCACAGTGCAAGCACTATCTATCCACAGTGGGAGTATAGTCTCACAGTGGGAGCACTATGTATCTCACAGTGGGAGCACTATGTTGCACTGGGGGCACTATCTATCTCACAGTGTGGGCACTATAGCACAGTGGCAGCACTATCTGACAATGGGAGCACAGTCTTGCAGTAGGGGCACTATCTCACAGTGGGGGCACAGTCTCACAGTGAGAGCACTACCTCGCAGTGGAAGTACACTGAGCACACTGTGTAGCTGTTCATACTTGTTTCCTCATCCTGACTCCCCATACCCAACCCTCAGAACCGGTTCACACTCACTGGAAGAGCTTTATTTTAACTTGAAGAATCCCCCATTTACTTAGAAAGAGAAAGGCCCCTGCAGGGCAACACCATGAGGTATATCATATCTGTAATGGGTGGGGCAGAGAGCTTGAAATGGCCTCGAAGAGCAGAAGCTCCCAAGCTGGGCCCTGCTGGAGCCTGCTCAGTGTGTTTCCAGGAGCAGCACAGCATGCCAGTCAGGAGGGGTGTAGGAAACATGGCAGAGGGGAAGAGCCAGCCACACCAATGAAAGCTCTAACTGGTGGCTTAGCCCTCCTTTCTGAGAGGCAAGAGGATCCCTGTTGTAAAATGGATGTAAAGCCTGGGACCATCAACCATGCAGCTCAAGCAGCTTTAGATCCTAGGCCCTACTAATGAACTTCAAATTTTCAGCTTCCCACACATCTCCCCACCTTCAAACCACCCAGGCTCTGTGCCAGCTGTCCTGGAGTTTTCACTGTAAATTAAGCAAATTGGCCTTCTAGGATTATATATCAGTCTTTCTAGCTCAGCTAGTGTGAATCTACCTCTAAAATACGGGGCCACTCTCAGAGTGCTAACCAAGCCAGCTGTCTGATTCTGGCAGGCTTGTTGGCAAACTGAATACCTAGCCAGAAGAAAGACCAGGTGACTGTGTCCCCACTTGGCTGCAGGGATGAGAGCAGTGTGATTTCTCCTTGAGATACTTCACATAGTTCTGCTCCTGGGCTTCAAAAATGAAGATGATATCTAGCAAATGAGTCCTCCAGCCTTTGGATGGGAAATGGGCCAAGGGCTTTTCTCCCTACAGAGCTCCTTCCTGCCTGCTGAAATGTCCCCCAGCCAACACTGCACCAGAAAGCCAAAGATTCTGGAGATGCCATCCTCGAGAAGGTATTCAAAGGAATAGGAGACTTCTGAAAGGCTAAAGAAAGCTCCCAACTTACTTCTGCCAGAGCAGGGTACATCAAATGGCCAAACCCACAGACGTGCAGTCTCCTAGGAAGAGGCAGATCTTCTGAAACAATCATAGGCACAGATCCTTGCATTCTTCAGAAGTCACAGAATCAAGATTCTTCTGTATCTCGATGATTCAGACACTTAAGCATTTGATTTTGGCACAGAAACTAGGAATCATAAAAATTTTTTTTAATTGTCATTTAATAAAACACATTATGTGTCACCCAGAGCATAAAGAAACAGGCAAACAAATAGGAGTGTAAATGTTTGCATGATACATAGGGAATGATTTAGCAATAGCTATTAACTATGTAAAACATTTGCATTTTGGCCTAGCCATCCTACCTCTAGAAATTTTTCGAGATATTTTCAAGGTTCACAAAGAAAAATAGACCATGACCATTTTAGCATTGTTTAAAATGATAAAAAATACAAACTAGAAACAAACAAATGTGCAATAACCAAATAAGTTTGGCACATCCGTGCAATGGAATATTATTAAGAAATGTCCTGTATACTGACATGAAAACCTATCTGAGGGGAATTAAGTGGATAAGTGCAAGTTGAGCGAACAATGTGCATCATTCGCATATGTCGGTAGAAGCATGAAATGTTCTGGTTTGATTCAGTATTCAAAGAGGTTGTCTCTGAGGACTGGCACTAAAGGGCATTCCTTTCTGGAGGTTATGAGAACCTAATGGTGTGCATGAAGGTTAGGAGAACAGACTCAGCCCCAGCAACAACACATTCTGACCTTGGGCAATGCCAGGTTCTGCGTCAACCTGAGCACAGCCCTACTTCACTGAGTGCAGCAGAGCTCACGTGAATTCACATACATGAGGCACATAAAACAATTGCTGGTACACAGTAAACATTGTCGGGGTGCTTTTATCTTGACCACTGCTACTGAGTCCCCACATGAAGGTTTTTGCAACCGTAGCCACCTTGCTGTTCTTATGCCACTTTTTAAAAAAAAAAATAAGACTTCATGGCCTGGTGCAGTGGCTCACACCTGTAATCCCAGCACTTTGGGAGGCCAAGGTGGGCAGATCACTTGAGATCAGCAGTTCAAGACCAGCCTGGCCAGCATGGTAAAACCCCGTCTCTACTAAAAATACAAAAGTCAGCTTGGCGATAGTGGCGCGAGCCTGTAATCCCAGCTACTCAGGAGGCTGAGACAGGAGAATTGCTTGAACCCAGGAGGCAGAGGTTGCAGTGAGCCAAGACTGTGCCATTGCACTCCCACCTTCCAGCCTGGGTGACAGAGTGAGATTCTGTCTAAAAGAAAAAAAAAGATTTTAGTTAGTAATAGAATGTTTCTTAAATTAGCAAAATGATAATGTAAATAATGGTTGTTTAAATCAAATCTCAAAATACTGGAATAATGTCATCCCTGAAGAAGAAAAGTGGAGATTGGGGGTTCCAAGACGAAGTGCCCCTTCACCTGCAAGTTGGTCACATTAGAGAAATCTCAATGCCTGTCGTGGGTGCGAACTGAAAACTCCTCTCCAAGACGGACGGAAAATCTGAGCATTTGGAAGGTTTAGAGGTAATTTCCCACTTTTGAGATGACATCTGAGCATGCAAGCAAAAAAGTCTCCTTTGCTTTTATCTAAGTCATACCATGAAACTGGCCAAGGTAATCCTCTGACTCCTGGAAAGGGAGACCTGATGAGCACCTCTATATCCCCTTTCACACCCACCACTGCAAAGCTCAAGCCCAATTCTCTATTCAACTGCAGTGAGCGTGGGGGCACTGTATCCCATATGTCTTCATTTTAGTTAATCCACCAACCTTGCCTCCAGGATCTGATTTGCATCTTGTTTGGTTATTCTATATTTTTGTTTTTATTTTATATTTCTAAATCACTGTTCTTTCTGCAAACTGTCTCAAATATTTATCATGCATTTCCTTCTTACTCCCTAAAGTTCATCTTCCCTTCCCACATCTTCACGGGCCTGTTCCCATTTTCCAGCCTGCACAAGTGCCTTGGGACACTGTCCTTTGGGTGCAGCCAGAGCCAATCCTACCAGCCCTTGAGGGTTCTAATGACACTGCTGCGGAGACAGGTGGGTGCTCCTTTTTCTCACCTCTCAAAAGGTGGGGAATGCAGCATCAGGAAAAATACATAGTAGGCACTATGGAAGGGATGTGGAAGGAAGGCATGAGGAATGAACTCCGAATGAATGGAAGGTACTCAGCTGCTCTAAGGCATAAGTGCCTTCCTTCTCTCCACTTGGACACTTCAATGACCAGAATTCCTTCTGCTTCCCTGGAGGAAGGCTTGTCTCTTGGGTCCTAAGGCTTCACCCAGGGACAGCTACATATAAATCAGGAAGAGAAATCTGCCGTGGAAAACGTCCCCATTGACCAACTGCCCCTTTGGTCTCTGCCTGTCGAGCAGAAAAGGCATATGAGAAAGTGTGTGTGGTCTGAAGCTTCATACTAGCAAGAGCAGTGATCAGACTAATGACAGGGAGGGGAAAGTAATAATAACAATAACAGGCACTCTACATTTGAGTAGCATTTTGTAGCTTTCAAACGCATTTGCTGTTTTCTCCTACGTCTCCAGTGACCCTGTACATACCCAGTTAGTTGCTACTGTGGCCACATCTTAAAGCTTCTGTGATTTTAAATCAAGATTCAATTGTGTAGGGAAAAAGAAATTTTTTTCATCACAGAAGGAGACATATAATTCACTTGCTGACACTTCCAGGAAGGGTAGGCACCTGACTTCATGGCAAGGATACAGACTGATGGCAGTGTCTGGATGGTGATCAGGTCACACACTCCTTACTGTCCATATCTGCAGGGGCCTTCTCAGTCAACATTCCTGTTGAAAATCGATATTGTATGACTTTACAGATTCATGACTGCCAGGGAATGAATGACCTTCTGTTGCTGTGTCACAATCTCATTTCTTTTCCTTCTTGCTGGAATTTTAATCAGTCTGAGCATCAGTTAATGATTCTTTCTTATCCATTTCATTAAAACACAAAGTCACTGAGGCAGTAGCAAATTGGATTTATTTTTCCCTGGCCTTTAATGTGCTGCAGTAATGAAATCCATGCCTTTCCACCTCTGCTAGCAAAGAGTCAGCATGTGCCATATGAAAGCCAGGAAGGCTCACCTGTCTTGAGAGTGATTTCCATTTCCGAGGAAGGCTCTCCAGGAGCTGTGCATCTCCGGAACAGAGCACCCATGCTGGCAGAACTGAAGACTGAACCTCCAATTAATGTGACTTGTGCAGGTGACAGGGAAATAGTTTATAATACAATTTCATTTCTTTAAAAGCAGTTGCAGATTTTATTACTTGGATGAAATCATATCCCACATACTAATTTAACAAACTCTTCTAAGCTTATACAGACTCTTTGCTTGGAAAGGGATGTGTTTGTAATTTACTGGCCAGAGCACTGGATGATTTCCCTCTATAACCCTAAGGAGGAGTAGTGAAGACTGAAAACTAGGCAAAGCCACTCCAATTCATATTCTGATTAAGCTTTACAGGTGCTGTTTATGACAAAACCCAATTGTAAAAACTAAAGGGCAAGGTGAGCACCCAGACCCTGCCCTTCAAATATACAGAGAAAGGGGCTCCCTGCTACCTTTGGTTAAACTTTTCCAATGGAACCCTCTTATCCTGTGTCTCATTACCTCAAGCCCCAAGATTTCTGACCATGGGTAAAGACTATCTCCTCAGGGCCAGGCACAGTGGCTCATGCCTGTAATTCCAGCACTTTGGGAGGCCGAGGAGGGTGGATCACTTGAGGTCAGGAGTTTGAGACTAGCCTGGCCAACATGGAGTAACCCCGTCACTACTAAAAATGCAAAAATTAGCCAGGCATGGTGGCATATCCCTGTAATTCCAGCTACTCAGAGGCTGAGGTAGGAGAATCACTTGAACTCAGGAGGTGGAGGTTGCAGTGAACCGAGATTGTACTACTGCACTCCAGCCTGGGTGACAGAGTGAGATTCCATTTTAAAAAAATGACTGTCTCCTGAGAGCTTGGAACTAGTTCTGCTAGTGAAGGTGATTTAGAGCAGCAGCTCTCAAGTGGGCAGAAGAGCCTGTGGCATACCTTTCTGACCTTTTCTCTTTTTCAAAGAAAAAAGAAGACAGGTAACAACGAATTGGAGAGGAACAAACTATTGGAGTAGACTTCTTATTAGTAACATATTTTTTAACCATTGTTATTTACTTTATAAAAGAATAATATGTGCTCACACACCTGATTTTATATGTATTCATTCAACGTTTATTTGTTCTACTTTGTATTAGGCGATATAGCAATAAGAGATACAGCAATAAGAAAAATGACAAAGACTTACATCTGCACAGGACTTTTCATTGTACTCTAAACCTGTGCTCTATGACTTTAAAAATAACCAAGTAGCTGTATTACACTTGTGTAGTAGGTCCTTTGGATGGATAACACACCACATCCTCCTCGCTTAACCAACTTCAGCACTCCAGTGTTGGACAGCTCCACGCACCTGTGAAAGAGCTCCCAAGTCAGGCAGGGGCCACTTGTTTCTCAGCAACCCAAAGCTGCAGAAGGTTTTTGAGCTACACACAGACACAACCTGAAAAATCCACACCCTCCAGGAAAACCCACCACTGTTGGGAGATAAGAACCCATGGATAAATGCCCCAGCATCCTACTATCTGACTCTTTCACTGGGATTACCTCCCACATAAACTATTTGTACCTTGCCCCAAAGTTTGCTCTGGAGAACCCAGAGCAAGGTACAAATAGTTTATGTGGTCTTCTCAGAACCCCAGGTAAGCCAAGACAACATGTAATAGCAAAAGGGTGCAATAAGTATGACACAAGTGAATTGTCACTGTAAAAGCAAATTTAGGGAGGCGGAACTGTATGTAAACAAACTTTATTGGTGTATTTGTGTGGTAGAGGTGTGACTGAATCACATTTAAATCATAGTTCACATGACACTACACACTGAAGAATTAACAAAAATTATGAGAGAAACTATATTAGTAAGTATGAAGATGAATCAGTAGCAGTTTATCACTAAAGTTAAAAAGAATGCTCAATAAAAACATAGAACAGCCCAAGAAACATGAAAGAATGCAGTAATACGGTTTGGGTTTGTGTCAACATCAAAATCTCAGGTCAAACTATAATCCCTAATGTTGGAGGAGGGGCCTAGTGGGAGGTGATTGAGTCACGGAAGCAGATCTCCCCTTTGCTGTTCTTGTGACAATGAGTGAGTTCTCACAAGATCTGGCTGTTTAAAAGACCATAGCACCTCCCTCTTCACTCTCTCCCTCCTGCTCCAGTCATGTAAGATGTAACTCCTTCCTCTTTGCCTTCCACCATGATTGAAAGGTGGAAGGTGAAGAGGAAGAAGTTGCATCCTGAGGCCTCCCCAGCCATGCTACCTGTACAACCTGTGGAGCTGAGTCAATTAAAACTCTTTTCTTTATAAATTACCCAGTTTCATGTAGTTAATTATAGCAATGCAGGAACAGACTAATACAGAAAATTAGTACCAAGAAGTGGGACACTGCTATAAAGTTACCTGAAAATGTAGGCACAGCTTTGGAATGGGGTAATGGGTAGAGGCTGGAAGAGTCTGAAGGGCTTATACAAAGATAGGAAGATGAGGGAACATTTGGCACTTCCTACAGACTTGTTGAATGGTTGTGACCAAAATGCTGATAGTGATATGGACAATGAAGTCCAGGCTGAGATGATCTCGGATCACCTCAGGAGGAGATGAGGGCCTTATTGGGAACTGGAATACAGGTCACTCTTGCTATGCTTTAACAAACAGACGGGCAGCATTGTGCCCCTACTGTAGGGATCTGTGGAACTTTGAACTTGACAGAGGTTACTTAGCTATCTAGAAGAAGAAATTTCTAAGAAGCAAAGCATTCAACATGTGGCCTGGCTGCTTCTAACAGCACAAGCTTAGATTTGTGAGCAAAGAAATAATATAAAGCTGAAACTTATATTTAAAAAAAAAAAGCAGAGCATAAAAGTTTCCAATAATGTGAACAAACCATGACATTTGAATTTATTGTCAATATCTGAATTTAGATTTTTTAAATCATGTAGAATTACAGATATGCAGCCTGACTACATGATAGAAAAGAAAAACTCATTTTGGGGAGAGAAATTCAAGCCATCTGCAGAAACTTGCTTAAGTAAAGAGGAGCCTAATGTTAATATCTATGACAATGGGGAAATACCTGGAAGGCATTCCAGAGACTTTCACAGCAGCCCCTGCCATCACAGGCCCAGAGCCCTAGGAGAGAAGAATGGTTTTATGGCTCAGACCCAGGGCCCTACTGTCCTGCACAACCTCAGGACACTGCTCCCTGCATCTCAGCTTCTCCTGCTCTAGTTGTGGCTAAAAGGGCCTCAGATATGTTTCAGAGGTGCTGATCTGCTCCAGAGAGTGCAAGCAAGAAGCCACAGAGGCTTCCACATGGCGTTAAGCCTCCAGGTGTGAAGAGTGCAAGAAATGAGGCTTGGGAACCTCCATGTAGATTTCAGAGGCTGTATGGAAATACCTGGATGTCCAGGCAGAAGTGTGCTGCAGGGCAGAGCCCTTATGAAGAAGCTCTACTAGGGAAGTGTGAAGGGAAATGTAAGGTTGAAGTCCCCACACAGAGTCCCCACTGGGGTACTGCCTAGTGGAGCTGTGAGAAGATGGCCACTGTCCTCCAGATCCCAGAATGGTAGATCCACTGACAACTTGCATTGTGCCCCTAGAAAAGCTGTAGGCGCTCAATGCAAGCCCATGAAAGCAGCCTTGGGGGCTATACCCTGCAGAGCTACAGGAGCAGAGCTTCCCAAGGCCTTGAGAGCTCACCCCTTGCATCAGTGTGGCCCAGATATGAGACATGGAGTCAAAGGAGATTATTTTGGGACTTTGACATTTAATGACTGTCCTGCTGGGTTTCAGACTTGTATAGGGCCTGTAGCCCCCCTTTTTTTGTTCAATTTCTCACATTTTCAGTGGGTGCATTTATCCAATGCCTGTGTCCCCATTCTCCATTGTATCTTGAAAGTAACTAACTTGTTTTTTATTTAACAGGCTCATAGGCAGAAAGGACTTGCCTTGTCTCAGATGAGACTTTGGACTTAGACTTTTGAGTTAATGCTGGAATGAGCCAAGACTTTGAGGGACTGTTGGAAAGGCATGATTGTATTTTGAAATGGAAGAACGACATGAGATTTGGGAGGGGCCAGGGACAGAATAATGGGGTTCAGCTCTGTGAACCCACCCAAACCTCATCTTGAATTGTAATCCCCAATGTTGGAGGAGGGGCCTGGTGGTAGGTGATTGGATCACAGGGGCAGATCTCCTCCTTGCTGTTCTCATGATAGTGAGTTCTCACAAGAGTTGTTTGTTTAAAACTCTGTAGCACCTCTTGTTTTGCTCTCTTCATCCTATTCCAGCCATATAAGATATGACTTCCTCCTTTTTGCCTGCCACCATGTTTGCAAGTTTCCTGAGGCCTCCCCAGCCATGCCTTCTGTACGGCCTGCAAAGCCATGCATCAATTAAACCTCTTTTCTTTATAAATTACAATCTCAAGTAGTTCTTTACAGCAATGGGAGAACAAACTAATACAGGCAACATCCACCTTGATTATTTCATCTGCAGTAGGATCCTGACCACAGTGCCCAGGGGAAAGTCAGACTTCTCAGGAGAACAAATGTATTTAGTTAATTTATTTATTTATTTATTTTTGAGACAGGATCTCACTCTGTTTCCCAGGCTGGAGTGCAGGGGCACAATCATAGCTCGCCGCAGCTGCCAACTTCCGGGCTCAGTGGATCCCTCTGCCTCAGCCTCCTGAGTAGCAGGGACTATAGGAGGCACCACCTATACAGGCCCCACCACATCTGGATTTTTTTTTTTTCTTTAGAGACAAAATCTCACTATGTTGCCCAGGCAGGCCTCAAACCCTGGCCTCAAGTGATATTCCCATCTTGGCCTCCTTGGCTGTTGGGATCGCAGATGCGAACCACTAGGCTGAGTAGAAGTTGTAGAGAACCTTTAATTAGTCCTGAATAAACTAGGCAGAAGCCTCAGTTTCTGGGTAAAATCTGCCATTTGGTTCATGTTTGTCCTTCAAAAGGAAACTAGACACATACCTATATCAGTGTCATGGCTGGATCACTAAACTTGTGAGCGAACCACCAGGCTGAGTAGAAGTTGTAGAGAACCTTTAATTAGTCCTGAATAAACTAGGCAGAAGCCTCAGTTTCTAGGTAAAATCTGCCATTTGGTTCATGTTTGTCCTTCAAAAGGAAACTAGACACATACCTATATCAGTGTCATGGCTGGATCACTAAACTTGTGAGTGTTCACAGTTCAGAGACTATCATCATATCCAATCAGCACAAAAGTTCCAATAATGCGGACAACGCATGTTACTTGGATATATTGTCAATATCTGAATACTGATTTTCAAAAATCATGTAAGTATAACAGATACGGCTTGGAGTGAAAATCTCCTAATATGTTTTATATATATATTTTTTTTTTAAATTTATTTTATTGCATTTTAGGTTTTGGGGTACATGTGAAGAACATGCAAGATTGTTGCATAGGTACACACGTGGCAGTGTGATTTGCTGCCTTCCTCCCCATCACCTACATCTGGCATCTCTCCCCTTGCTGTCTCTTCCCCAACTCCCCACCCCACACCGTCCCTCCACTATTTCCTCCCAACAGACCCCAGTGTGTAGTGCTCCCCTGCCTGTGTCCATGTGTTCTCATTGTTCGACACCCGCCTATGAGTGAGAACATGCGGTGTTTGATCTTCTGCTCTTCTGTCAGTTTGCTGAGAATGATGGTTTCCGGGTTCATCCATGTCCCTACAAAGGACCCAAACTCATCGTTTTTGATGGCTGCATAATATTCCATGGTGTATATGTGCCACATTTTCCCTGTCCAGTCTATCATCGATGGGCATTTGGGTTGGTTCCAGGTCTTTGCTATGGTAAACAGTGCTGCAATGAACATTCGTGTGCACGTGTCCTTATAGTAGAACAATTTCTAATCCTTTGGATATATACCCAGTAATGGGACTGCTGGGTCAAATGGAATTTCTATTTCTAGGTCCTGAGGAATTGCCACACTGCCTTCCACAATGGTTGAACTAATTTACACTCCCACCAACAGTGTAAAAGTGCTCCTATTTCTCCACATCCTCTCCAGCATCTGTTGTCTCTAGATTTTTTAATGATCGCCATTCTAACTGGCGTGAGATGGTATCTCAATGTAGTTTTGATTTGCATTTCTCTGATGACCAGTGATTATGAGCATTATACTTTACAAAAGAAGACATACATGAGGCCAACATTTTATATATTAAAATTATTTTAACCAGTTGAAGTCTAAATTTGCATTTACTATCTCAAATATAATGCTGGCAGCATTACGTCCAGTAGTGGGGCCACCCAGCCACCTTCACCATGAGAGCTGCATTAACACCACCTCACACCGGCCATGCTCAAGCCCTACCGGTGGAAAGGGGGCAAGCATTTTGCATTGGTAGCATACACACTAGAATGATCACAGAAGCAATCTATCAAATTTACAGTCCACCACCAGAAAATATAATGATCACAATTTTTAACAAAATTCAGATTTATTCTTTTATTCTAGAAATTTATCCTGTGAAGGTAACATGTAGCTGATGGTTGATTCTCAGCATTTCGTTTGTTGTCATTGAGTGCATCTCTGATTAAAATAAAAATGTTATTGGTCCCTAATAAGTTAGGGACCAATACTAATAAGTAGGTCTTAATTACATGAAAAAATGAAAGTCTGCTCAGTTGCCTTCCCCTCATTGATAATGGCAAAGAAATCCCATGTTTGGGAATGGATGTCCAGCTCATGTGACTGCCTCCTGTCATCTCTGGGTCATAAACCAGAGGTCAAGCATCATTGAGTCCAGGGCCACCTAGAGAACAGGGCACTCATCTGCCTTTGTTCCAAGGATGCTCTTTTTCTCAAGAATGTTTGAATAGTGTGCACGTTTGTACATACCATAGAGCAGCAGTTCATATTGACTGTAGATGTTATGAAACCATAGCCATTAAATAGAGGCTAGGGATGTTGCCAAACATCCTACAGTGCACAAAAGAGTGACCCTCACACACACACTGCCACGACAGAGAACTGTCTGACCCAAAATGTACATGGGTACCTAGACTGACAAACCTTTGCACAAAAATTGTATTTTGGCCTGTCTGCCTCATGCTCATGGGACTTCAGCACAAAGAGAACTGAAATTCAGCCTTTAATAAAAGCCTTTGTCTCTGAGCCATGAGTGTTGTGTCTTTTACCAACATTCAGAAAGCTGAGGCCGGCTGAGGTGTGCAATTGCAAGTAGAATAAAACTCAGACCTGCACAGTTCCCAGCACCCCTCCAGAGACAGCTGCTGCCTATTGGATCTGATCTGTTGATGTCCACAACCTGGAATGCCTAGATGTGCTAAAAGACCAACTAGAGCATGACAAGTCTACCAGCTGGGTGAGCGGGAGAAAAACAAGAGAAGAGCTTTGTGTCCAGGGCACATCCACCCACCCAGCCTCACATATCACATTTGCTGGGGATCGAGATGGTGGCAGGGCTCTCACAGCTGAGGAGCAGTACGCAGTGCAGGAAGGAATTCTGTTACAACTCACTCCAAAGCTAACAAACAACTAGACAAAACCGAAGCTGTAGCTGCCCTGTGTGACTGTATCAGCCTGTGGAAGCCATCAAAAGAATTTAATAACTCGATGGCATATTCCTAGTTCCAATTCACCTTTCTAGCAGGCATCTGTTTCTATTATATTTGAACTGAGCTGAGGAAATTGGGTAAGGCATGCTAGCATGGGGCACTGCAAGCTGCAACAACCCCATGCCCAGCAGCAGGAACAGGAGGATGGAAGAGAGGAAGAAGCCAGGCACTGAATCTCAATCAGAAGCCGCTTAAAGGTCAGACTCTGAAACTTCCTTCAGAGTTCATTAAAGTCCATCTGTAATTTCCACAACAAAGTAACCCAAAGTCATTTCTTGGTGACCCCCAATGTCAGGGTACTCACCCCTCATTCACTGACAGACGGCCCTACATGGTAGAGTAATAGCATCAGTTCTTCTCACCTGTTTCCACTCACTGGCTCTGCCCAGCCAGCCATGAGTCAAAGCCTTAGGAATTAGCATGCAGATTCATGGGCAGGTTCCACTCCTTGGTTGAAATTAAGAGTAAGTTAAGTTCTATGGGTGGACCTGGCAGTTGGGGGGAGACAATAATTTGGCAAATGACCCATTTGTGCTCCCAAAGGACCCATGATGCATTCTAGGTCAAGGGTAGGCAAACCATCTCCCAAGGGCCAAATGTGGCCACTCCCACTCACTGTCCCATCTTCTGTGGCTGCTTTCATGCTTCAGTAGCAGAGCTGAGTAGCTGAGTTGCAACAGGACCACCCGGCAGGCAAATACTTACTCTCTGGCCCCTTCCAGGAAGAGTGGCCAACTCCTACTCTAGAGGCCAGACTTCCAAGGAAAAAGTAAGTCTTCAGGATGCAGATTTCAGTAGCACACATGGGGGAACTTGAGAAAAACAGGAACAGGCATGGAGATACTGAATTCTCTGTTCACAATGGTGAGTGATAGTTCATAGTCTCAGGGAGTAACTGGTTGGTAGAGCCAGGCTCTAAGGCAATGAGATAGAAGGAAGAACATTTTTGATGAAGAGGCAGATGGAGGAACTCTTCCTAGTATAGGGGAAGCCCTCAGCAGAGGACAAGCAGCACCCATACCTGCATGGGGTGGAAAGGGGGAGCAGGAACCCCCAATAGCAACTAGCAGAACCACACAGAAGCCAAGGAGAAGCTAAAAACTTGATCTTTTCTTGAATTTCCATAATATCTGAGACACTAGCGATCAGAGCTTCCCAGCTGATATTCTATAAGATCTAAGACTTCTAAGATACTTCCAGAAATTGGTCATGGCAGTTTGGAACCATGTGAATGTGAAATGCCTTCTGGGGAGTCACACTGGATTTTAAAGGACCTGAGAAGCCCTACGGCAAAGAAACCCATTAAGCTCAGGGTTTCCCAAACCAGTTGGTCCACAGGGCCTTTCCACCTAGTAGCTGCCATTTCCATCCAGGCACTGGTATGCATGAGGTGACCCTTTGGGGAATGCTGCATCCAACCTGCCCCCTCCCTTTACAGATTGGACAAACCCCCTTCACACGGTACCTTCATGTGAGCATCACACAGCAATTCACGGAAAGCAGGCACCCATGGGCAGGATGGGAGAGGCTGGAAAGCAGCCCTGGCACAGTCAAGACGCCCTCCCATGGGAGGAAGAATCACAACGGCATTTTGTGCTATGAATACCCTGACTTTAGGAAGGTGAGCAGAATGTGCAGTCAATATTTAAGCATCTGAGCTGTGACAGCTCATGGCAGGAAGCCACACTTGCCTCCCAGGACCTGATTCTGCCAGAATACACCGTCCCAGAACCACTATAGATCACCTCGCCACTGGCTGAGGAAGACACAGACAGGAGCTGAGCACAGACGGGCAGCAGGCTCATCCTCATCTCCTTTCTGCAGGCCGATGTGCACCTTGTCTAACCTGCCAAAGACACAGTCTCCAAGACCCATCACTATCAGGCAGTAGATTTAAGGCCATGCCTGCTGCGCCCACCAAGCCGTTGGCATCACATGGCTGCTGCTCACTGGCATGAGGTGTGTGCTCTGCCTGAGGGTCCAGCAAGCTCAGGGCTCAGATCTCTCAGTGCCAGCAGTCAGGAGGGCCCTGGTAGCCAGCCAGGGAGGTCCAAGCTCACTTTGGTCATCAGGCAGGGGGTTCCATTCTCTAAGGCCCCCTTTACAGAACACACGCTGGAAAACAAGTGACTTAACACCTGTGCTTTCTCGTGACACTTGCCCTTCTCCAGATTTCATTTATGCTGGGGAAGTGCCTTCTCCCATCCTGCCTCTAAGCCACTTTGGGTAAAGTAGTTTTTATGTTTGTTCCCCTTTGTTGGAAGGCGGTACCTGGAAATTGCTTTTGAAAAATGTTAAAACTTATGAAAGAACCCTACATGCCTCTCATGTGAAACCATGACTCTTCCAAAGTTCTCGTGTGTTTTAGGTCACTCTTGAAGATGAAAATAAATCAACCCATCTCCTGGAAGGTGAGATTAAGAAAGAAAAAAGCCACCGAACTTTGCTGAGGAGCCTCTATGCCCAGGCTTTGTTAACCATGTTATAGGTTTCATGTCATTCTTATAACCTAGGGAAACCAAGGTTCTAGCTTTGAACTGTCTCAACTGCTCAAGGCCACACAGCCTTCACTCCCATAACTAAACATCTGGAAACACCGAGGGCTTACGGAGTTCTATGTCATAACACTTACTCATGCGACTGATCCAGTTCTCTACTGCTGCATGACAGATGACCTCGAAGCAGAGTGGCTTAAAACAACGCTCTTTTGTTTACTACTTTGCAGCTTGAACGGAACTCAGCAGGGAAGTGGAGTTCAGCTCTGCATGGTAACACCTGGGATAGCTCAACTGCCCCACCTCCAAGACAGAGCCTGCACAGAGCTGGTGAGTAGGTGCTCACCATTGGGTCCCCTCCATAGGGGCCTTGCCACAAGGCTTAAGCTTCCTCAGAGAATGGTTGTTGGGCTCCCAGAATAACTGTCACAAGAGACAGGAAGTCAAAGTTTCTTAAAGCCTGGGCTGAGATAGTAGACAGTCATTCCCATTGTGTTCTATTGGCCAAGAAATATGGAGCCCAGATTCAAAAGGAGACATAGACTCCTTCTCTCTATAAAAGCAGGGTCAAAGAATTTCAGAAATTTTTCCCCCAAACTTCTAGCGTTGTTAAACAAGCATCGTTTAAAATTATTTTGAGCATAATTAAAAATCTCATTCATCTTAGAATATTATCACGAGCAATCCAGAGCTATGCGTCAGAAGACAGATGAAAAATTCTCTCAAAAGCCTGTTCCTATAGCTTATTAGTGGTCATTAAGAGAAAATCAAATCTATAAAAAATAATTTCTTCTTCTTTTTTTTTTTACTCTTTTTTTTCCCATTTATTTATTTTATTGCATTTTAGGTTTTGGGGTACATGTGAAGAACATGCAAGATTGTTGCATAGGTACACACATGGCAGTGTGATTTGCTGCCTTCCTCCCCATCACCTACATCTGGCATCTCTCCCCTTGCTATCTCTCCCCAGCTCCCCACCCCCCACCGTCCCTCCCCATTTCCCCCCAACTGACCCCAGTGTGTAGTGCTCCCCTCCCTGTGTCCATGTGTTCTCATTGTTCAACACCCACCTATGAGTGAGAACATGCAGTGTTCGATCTTCTGCTCTTGTGTCAGTTTGCTGAGAATGATGGTTTCCAGGTTCATCCATGTCCCTACAAAGGACACAAACTCAAAGGAAGTCCCCTGTAGCCTCCCAGCGGGGAAAGAGCACACAGCTGAGCCATGGTTCCCCTCTCTGCACTTCCCTGCTTCCCACCGGGGATGGATCCTTCACGGCTGGAACTTCATTTTCTCCTGTGACATGTGGCCCTCCTTCTCTCTCCTCCTCAATTTCCATCCTCCTAGGGTATGGAGGAGTTTCCTTTCAGCCGTCTGGCCTATCTGATCTCCCCTCTGATATTTTACTTAACAGTTCTTCCCTGGTTTCTCAGCACTTCAGCATGCTTACACAGAGCCCAGCCTTTTCATCCTTGTATAAAATAAGCTGGAATGAGATAGACTATGACAGGCCTTGGGTACCCAGCTACAGAGGTGCCTGAGTTGATGCAGGCCTTCCATACTCCAAAGCTACAACCCTTAGATGACATAAATATGCAATGACTATTCATCAGAAGCATAGGCATTTCTATCTACCTGTCGCCTTGCAGGGTTAGCATTTACAAACACTTGGATATTACAAGACCACAGAATAATTATGTACGTTTGCTAGAAAGAGCTCATGGGAACTTCATCCAACTGAGCCATGGAGACACACAGGACTATCTACACAGAATTTCCCCTGGGAAAGGGAGGTGTGCTCTTTCTGTCAGTGGGAACCTCCTGACTTACTTCGGAAACAGCCATTTTACTCATTCACTCAATCATTCGGTATGTCAGTGCTTCCAATGCATTGCTATGTCTCCATGCACACATGTGTTTGTGCATACACACATAATCTTGGCTCGCTGAAGCCTTTGAACCCATCAGCTATGGGCCCATCTGGAGCTCATGGCCTTGCTTCTCCAGGTCAGATATGGACACTTCAAAAATTGCAAGAGTTGAAAAGCTGCAGCATCTCAACAGCCAGAGCTGGGCTGAGAAGTGGGTATCTAGAAACCTGCTCCTTAATGCCTCCCGAGGAAGTGCTGGGCACACAGCTGGCACAGCCAAAGCACATGAGTTAGCACCACCTGCACACGCAGTGCCCAGCCGTTCCTTTGGCGGCACTGTTGTTAGTGACGTGTGACTGCATTGGGAGAGGGTCTGAGTACCATGGAGGTGACTGTGATGCTCTGTCCCTCTGCTACTCAGCACGGCGCAGGGCCGGAAGCAGGAAACTCAACGTTTATTCAATGACTGATGGGCATCTGCCAAGCAGCTTCCAGAGGAGGGGTCCCCTGGTGCAGGTTCCTCCTCCCCACCCACCCCGTGTCAGCCTTATTTCAGGCCTCACAACGCCCCACCTGAAATTTGAACTGAGCTCTTGGCCTCCATCATCGTGTTCTCCTGTCACCGCTGCACCATCTAAGAGCATCCCTTCCTATGCCATCAGGCCTCCCACTGCCCCACGTGTGACCGAAGCCCTGCTCTTCAGGCCTGGCCCTTCAGGTGTCTGCAGCCCAAGCCCCATCTGTCTTCAGACTTCACTTCCCATTGAGTTTCCTCACCTACCTTTTGGTTTCGTTTCACAAATAGGCCCCCCACACACACACGCACACACAAAGAGATACATGCACACATGTGCACACAAACATCTGTGCCCACAGACACACATGCCAGCACACACACACACACACACACACACACACTAGCTCCATGCTTTAAACCTCTTTCCCCTGTATATGAAGTGTCCTTCCCTCACACCAGGAGGTAGACCTTCAAGATAGAAAGGCTCTACCTCCCATAAGATTATATTCTTCCCAAGTTGGAATTGAGTCCTCCCTCCCTTTCCCCCATACAGCGGCAGCACCCTCTCCATCATGACAGCGTGGCCGTCTCGTCTGAGTGCAGGCGTCATCTGTGCTGTGAGTCCCTGGAGAGCAGCAGGGGTGCTTTTCACAGCTTTGTCAGTGCTCACTTACGGTCCCCAGCAGAGAGCACCTCAGCAGGTGCTCCAAGAAGGGTGTTGCCTTGAAAAAGGTGGCGAGGCCTTGAAACACAGAGAATACAGGCACAGTCGGGGCTGCCCTCAGAGCCTCAGGGCCCTGCCACCCTGATGTCTTGGAACAGGGAAGGCATCCTCTAACTCCTCTCTCCCTGTACTTTCTCTCCACAAGGAATTCTCAACATCTTTTGTTCTAATAGAACTCCCTTAAACAGCCTGGAGAACCGCCTAGTCCTTTTATAAAATACTGTCTTAAAATGCACAAAATAGGCTGGGCATGGTGGCTCATGCCTGTAATCCCAACACTTTGGGAGGCCAAGGTGGGTAGATCACTTGAGGTCAGAAATTCAAGACCAGCCTGGCCAATATGGCAAAATTCTGTATCTACTAAAAATACGAAAATAACCCAGGCGTGGTGGTGCACGCCTGTAATCCCAGCTACTCAGGAGGCTGAGGCAGGAGAATCGCTTGAACCAGGCAGGCGGAGGTTGCAATGACCAGAGATCACGCCATTGAACTCCAGCCTGGGCCTCAGAATGAGATTCGGTCTCAAAAAAAGAAATGCCAAAATAAATATTACAAAGGGCCTGAGTGATGCTGAAATCCAGCTGCTCTGTGTTCGGACTTGAGTTGGGGGGTGGCGGGTACTCCAGCACCATGTGCTTCCAGGTTCCCAGCAAATGAGAGCTCACTGCCCTGGAGCCCCTCCCCTGGGTCCTGATCGCCAGCCCCCTCCAGCTGAGCCTCCCACAGGTAGGAAGTAGCCCTGAGGAGGGGGAGCACAGAGGGGCTGCAGGCAGGGGTGCAGGAGGAGAGCAGGTGTTGAGGATAAGGGCATCAGAGGCCAAGGGCAGATTGTGGCTGCTGGTCTGCAGACATATCTGGATCACCATCTATGGGTTACAGAACATGGGTGGACATGTAAAGAAAGGAGGGAAAAGAGAGAGAGAGAAAGAGAGAGAGAGAGAGAGATAGACCTGACACAGACAAAGCATGAGAAGTAGCTGCCCTCAGTTAAGGCTAGGAGAGAATCGTTCCCACTGCGTGGTGTTTTCCAACTGCAGTCTTCGGGCTTGAGAAGCATTTTCTCTGTTGTTGATGCCATTAAGCAGAATGAGTCACCGTATATATTACACACTAACACCAGCAGCGACATAAGTCTATGAATTCAGTGCTCACGCCAGCTTGAAGTAGAAAAGAAGCTTTTTTATATTATTAAACCAGTGGCAAAGCAGAGGAAATCAAGTAATTTTTATAAGATTTTTGCTTTTTTCTCATGCTGTGTCTATTTCCTTTTAATGACAGTTATCAAAAGTTGCTTTTAAGAAAAGTCTTTGAAATTGAATAGAAAATCTCATGCATTTACTTTTCCCGTTTTTCTGAAATTCAAATAAGATGTGAGCGACAGGAGCTGACTGCTTCATCCCCAGCTGAGCCATGGCAAGCTGTCTTCAGGCCTCTCTTCGCAGGCTCGGGAGGGGACCAGAGCTTCCTCAGGAGGAGCCCGGCTGTAGTCTAGACCAGGGAGGTAACAACGCAATGCACCAAGGAACTTTTTGGTCTTTGGGGCCTTCTTGCCTTGCCACGTTCTGACCTGGGGTGTCCGACATCACCTTTGCTCTCAGCTCAACTTTCAGAACAAGCCGGCGGCCCCAACAAAGGACAAAGGGTCCAGAATCATGTGGCCAGAAAAGGAAGACAGCCAGATGCATTTGACAGCTCCCAGCATGACCCAGCCAGGTACTCAGAGGCCACAAAGGCCTTGCTCAGACATGTTCCAGTGTGCATTTATATTGCAAACACTCACCCAGCATTTGCTGCCCGCCAGGCCTTTGGTAAAGGGCTTTAGAGATGTTCCTCCAAGTCTCACATGGCACAGAGGGCAGATGCACTGGTTGTGCCCATTTCACAGATGAAGAAAGGGAGGCTCAGGGAGGTTACAGAGCTCCTGAGAGGTGCAGCCAGGATGTCAGCCCAGCCTGCTTGCCCCAGAGGCTGTGCCCACATGTGACAGGTACCCCTCTGCCCCTTCCGTGGGGTCACGTTGCCTAATTGCATTAGAAACTTAGCCTAGTCTTACAGCCTGGTGTGTAGGTGGGCAGTGGTGGGTGGTGCAGGTGGTCTCCTTATGTCCTCTGATGCAGCATCCACCAGAAACACGACAGACCGTGCAGGAGGCAGAACAGCGCTTCCAAAAAACCCAAAGACGCCCATGTCCTGATCCCCAGGCCTGCGACTGTGTTAGGTTACACAGCAAGGTGACACTGAGGCTGCAGGTGGAATCAGCTGACCTTGAAAGACAGCACTTGTACTGGATGGTCTTCATGCCCTCAGTGTAATCACAACTCCTCCCTCAGTGTAATCACAACTCCTTAAAAGTGAAAAAGGGGCAGACAAGAAGGTCGGGGTCAGAGGAAGATGTGACTACGGAGAAAGGCACAGAGAAACACACACTGCTGGCTCTGAAGACACAAGGGCCATGAGCCACGAGCCGAGAAATGCAGGAGCCTCTAGAAGCTGGGGGAGGCAAGGGCCAGATTTTCCCCTGGAGCTGCAGAAGGGACCCGCCCTGTCGACACCTCCACTTTAGACCAGGAGGACAGTGCCGGGCTTCCCACCTCATGACTACCCCAGCACTTCGGGAGGCCAAGGCAGGTGAATCACTTGAGCTCAGGGGTTCGAGACCAGCCTGGGCAACATAGTGAGATCCCTCTCTCTACAAAAAGTACAAAAATTAGGCATGTGTGGTGGCGCATGCCTGTGGTCCTGGCTACTCGAGGGGCTGAGGTGGGAGGATTGCTTGAGAACAGGAAGTAGAGGCTGTGATGAGCCAAGATAGCACCACTGCACTCCAGCCTGGGCAACAGAGAAAGACGCTGTCTCAAAAAAAAAATAAGTGAATAAATTTTTAAAAATAAAATTTTATTATTAAGCTGCTAAAACAGAGGTGATTTGTGACAGCAGCCCTAGGAGACTCGGGCCTTACTGTGGCAAAGGAAGCACTGTGGTCTGAGCCCAAAGACCTGCTGGTATACAGCCACGTGACAGCTGTGTGGCCTGAGCAACTTTCCTGACCTCTCTGAATCACCATATTTTCCATGTCTAAAATGTGTGCAGTCATGCCTCTGGGACTATTTTTAGTGCTATAAGAATTCAGGTTAATTAACTGCAAACACCAAGAAAGGTATGGAATATTTTATTGATTTATAAGGGGCCTGAAGGGAATCATTACTATTTTTTGTGAACCTAAGACAGAAATTGCTAATTGTCAACAACCAGTTTTCCTCATTCCTAGAAAAAAAAAATACTTTGCTATCCATAAACATTTACTTTTCTTTTCAATAAACCCATATGAGGCTTTAAATCTATATGAGGAGCCCCCTTGGGAGGTGGTCCAGAAACCAGTAAGAATTCTAGCATGGGGTAACCGGGCAGAGCTGCCCAAGTCAAAACTGGATCCATCTGAGTTTTGGGTCAGAAAGGCAATTGCCTCACTGGCCTCCCTCAGGCCAGGCACAGGCTGGGAAGGTGTGAGAACCTGCTCCTCGCTCTAGGCTGTGGAATAGTGAGTAGAGGTGATGTTTGCCAGCCTCCTTCCAATTAGGGACACATTAAAATGTAGTTGGTAGTGGTATAATTACAGATTCCCTGACATGACTTCCTCCATGGAGAAGCATTTTTATGATTCCAGAAATTACTTTTATTTAATTTTTTTATTTTTTCAGACAGAGTCTTACTCTGTTGCCCAGGCTGGAATGCAGTGATGCAATCTCAGCTCACTGCAACCTCCACCCGCCAGGTTCAAGCAATTCTTCTGCCTCAGCCTCCCAAGTTGCTAGGATTACAGACACTTGCCACCATGCCCAGCTAATAGTTGAATTGCATTAGACATGGGGTTTCACCAAGTTGGCCAGGCAGGTCTCGAACTCCTGACCTCAAGTGATCCGCCCGCCTTAGCCTCCCAAAGTGCTGGGATTACAGGCATGAGCCACTGTACCCAGCCTAGAAATTACATTTTTATTTCCAGTTGTAGAGTTGTAGAATTTTAAAACAGCCCCTTTTCACAAAGGCAAAGAACAGTAGAACTTGGAATTGTTTTTGTGGAAGCTCAGAATTTACTGACTATCTATGCTGGGCCTGAAATGAATGATATTCATGAATAGCTATAAAATCTACTTCATGAAGCTACAAGGTATTAAGTTAAACGAAACAAAATAATGTAACCAAGGATGCGCAGGTAGGAAGAAACAGACCTGGAATCACCCCGTGACCTTTCTAGTTCCCATCGTCAGGCACTAGACTCTCCCACAGTTACTGCCCTTTCCTGTGGTGGTTTGGGTCTGCCTTCACTCTGACTTTTTATTTCTCATTCCATCCTGTGACCTGGCGTTTAATCCCACAGTGTATCAAATACTAAACCAATAATCTACTCCCCACTTATACATGCACACAAAATAGTGCATTTTTAAAAAGTGCACTAATAGAAAAATACTGCATCTTCTCACTCATTTGTGGGGGCTAAAAAATATGAGCTCATAGAAGTAGAGAAGAATTATGGTCATTGGAGTCTGGGAAGAGCAGGAAGGAGGGAAGGATAGGAAGAGGTTGGTGATATGGTTTTTTTGTGTCCCTCCCCAATCTCATCTTAAATTATAGTTCCCATAATTCCCATGTGTCATGGGAGGGAGCCTGTGGGAGGTAACTGAATCATGGGGGCAGGTCTTTCCCATGCTGTTCTCGTGATAGTGAATAAGTCTCATGAGATCTGATGGTTTTATAAATGAGAGTTCCCCTGCACAAGCTCTCCTGTCTGCTGCCATGTAGCACATGACTTTGCTTCTTATTTGCCTTCCTCCATGACTGAGTCCTCCCTAGCCATGTGGAACTGTGAGTCCATTAAAGCTCTTTCCTTTATAAATTACACAGTCTCGAGTATATCTTTATTAGCACCATGAGAAGAGACTAATAATTGGTTAACAAATAGAAAGTTAGGACTCACTGGGAGGAATACATTCTGTAGTATTGTTTGTTATGAAGGTGGTGAATGATATATTTCAAAAAGCTAGAAGAGAGGATCCTCAATTTTCCCTACACAAAGAAATAATAAATGTTTAAGTTTATGGATATGTTAATTACCCTGATTTGCTCTTTATACATTGTATACACGTAACAAAATATTACACTGTATCCCACAAATATGTACAATTATTACATACATGTCAACTACAAAAAAAAGGAAAAATGCATACAAATTAAAAGCATCATGGAGAAGTGCAAATCCTGAAAAAAAGAACAGTTTATGTTGCAATGCTAACATTAATGAAGAAATGTTACCTCAGGCCATGAAGTAACTTAAGGTAACTGATGTGTAGAGAGTGTCATCACAGGATGTGGCCAAGAACCCCTCCCTACCTCTGGGAATAAGATCTGCCTGAGCCCTACCACAAACCCACCCCAATGCCAAGGGTTTTACATGTATTCACGCATTTGATCCTCAGAGCCTTCCCATAAGATAAGTACTATTTATGCCCATTTTATGCATGAGAAAACTGAGGCACAGAGAGATTAATTTGCTCGCTCACAGTTACACCCCTAGTAAGTGGATCAGTCAGTATTCAAATCAGGTGGTCTTAAACACTGTCTCCCTGAGATGTGTTATCATCCATAATCATTGGTGAAAGTTGTAAACATTAAGTCTAGCTTGGAATGATTCTACTATATTGTTAAAAATCTACAGTTATCATTAATCACTAGGCAAAAAATGCGCTAATGTTAGGAGAAAAAACTTCACCTCTACCGCTTGGGTCCCATACTTGCGGGTCTGCAAAATCACTGAAAATAGACAGATCAACAGGAGAAAAGGCAAGGATTGTTCATATGTGCTCCTGGGAGTTGCTCGGCCATGAGTAACTCGCATAATCATGTGAAGTAAAGGTTTCTATATCTCTACTTAACAAAAGGGTGGTTTTTCGGGCTCCCATGGGAGAGCACAGGTTTTTGTACTTTTTGATGTATTGGGAACAGGCAAGCTATCTCCATGGCAGATGAATTTGAAGGACTCTTGAAGAAGGGTTAACAGCAACTGTATTTTCAGAAGGCTCTGCTTGGTCAGACAAGGGAAGTCCCGATAAGATTTCTTTCTGCATTTTCTGCAGCTCAAATGTTTATACCAACTGTGAGAGTCCAAGCAGATCCCCACACTAACGTGGTCATCTCTTAGGTAGGGAACAAGAATAGCACAGATAAACTGCATTCAAACTATATTCAGATTAGTTTTAAATGATCCGCATCAGTAATGACTTCCCAGTTACTATGTTTGAGAGTCTTACTTACTTATTATTTATTTATTTACTTTGGGGATGGAGTCTTGCTCAGTCACCCGGGCTGGAGTGCTGGTGCAATCTCGGCTCACTGCAATCTCCGCCTCCCAGGTTCAAGCAATTCTCCTGCCTCAGCCTCTCGAGTAGCCAGGACTACAGGGATGCACCACTACACCTGGCTAAGTTTTGTATTTTTAGTAGAAATGGGGTTTCCCCACGTTGGCCCGGCTGGTCTCAAAATCCTGGCCTCAGGTGATCCACTTGCCTCGGCCTCCAAACTGCTGGGATTATAGGCGTGAGCCACCGTGCCTGGCCAGAGAGTCATTTTTAAATCAAATAGTCCCAAAATCGACAAGCCAAATCTTAGTAATAGAATATTTATCACAGGTAGGACTCGGTCCAGAGGAGGTCAATGAGTACTTGCTGAACAGAAAAGTGTATTAATAATAGGAGAAACCACAGTGCGTGCACTGTGCCGGGAAACACTGACGCTGGTTCAGCAACACTCACCAAGCACTCACCAGGCCCCTGCACTGCCCAGGAGCTCGTCCAGGAACTGGGGATGCCAAAGGGCCAACATGCTGAAGCTGACATCATGGGAGAAGAGAGGAAATAGACATTGAGCAATCAAGAAATGAAAAGAGAAGATATGAAGCTGTACTAAGTGCAATGTGGAGACTCTTTTGACTGATGTCCAATGAAAGCCTCTCTGTGGAAGTGAGCTTTATTAAAAAGAGCCAGCCCTGTGAAGACCTGGAGCGTTTGTTGCAGCAGAGGGGACAGGAGATCTAAAGACTGTAGGGCAGGAATGAGCTTACATACTGGGAAACTGTGAGAAGGCAGTGTGGCTGGAGAGTGTGGGAGAGGGGAGCTGCCAAGATGACATCAGAGGCAGGCAGGGAGCTGCCCCAGGTGCCATGAGCAGGCTGGCGGAAGCCAGAACCCATCGGGCTCTATAGTCAAGGGCAAGGGAATGGATTTCATCCCAAGGGTAGTGAGAATCCAGTGTTGGTATTACCTGTTGTGTACACTGCTGTTTGCAGACCATCCTGGTCCGGAATGAAAGCTCAGGGGAGGAGTGCAAGTAGAGAGAACTGTTTCTCCCAGAGAGAGAGGATGGTGGCTTGTTCCAGGAGCACCATGGAGAGAAGAGGGTAAGTTTGGGCTATGTTCTGGGGACACAGACAACAGGACTGATGAACTTGGCAAGGGCAGTGGTAAACCAAAACGCTGATTCCCAGTGATTCCACCCTACCCCAACCACGGCTGTTCTGAGGGGAGAATGCGTGTCCTTGCACCATTCACTTTGGACTTGACCACATGACTTGTTCCAAGCAATGGGATGCACATAAGGGACAGTGTGCCAGATACAAGCAGAGGCTTTAAAAGGCATCATTTTCTTCTGCTGTGCTTCCTGACTTCTACCTTGCACCATGAGGAAAGCATGCCCCAGACTGTAACTTCTCTGCCAGCTGAGGTCCTGGGCAAGAAGGGAAGCCCAAAGGAGTCCAGCCAAGGGGAGCAGAGCTTAGATGCTGCAGCCAGCCTCTGACCCTGGAGTGAGAAATAAACATTTGCAGATGCAAGCTACAGAGGCGTCTGGACTACTTGTTACTGCAGCAGAAGCTAACTACTACAAGAACATGTAGATTTGGGGCCTAAGCAACTGTGAAGATGATGGTGCAACTTACTAATTTGAGTTGCAGCAAGTGGGGTGGGAAGGTGGAAATTAAGATTTCATTTTAGAATACACTTAGCAAATAGCGACACCATCTATGTTATGAAGGATAAGATACAAGATACGACTTTCACACTCTTTGCATTTGGAGAATAATAAAAATATTTGTATTTGGAATTTAATATCCCAAATAAATGTTCATATCCTTTACACTCAACCTGTTTATTGTCAAACATTTTATTCCCTGATATTGCTTAATTCATGTTTATTCGAAAAGAAAGTGCACTTGCAGTTAAAACTAGTTTTACCCAAGAGGGTCTGAAGAGCTTAAAATAGAAATGGGATTATGCCAGGACGGAACCCATTAAAGACTCAGCTGAGTGAGGTCAGTGGGCAAGACAGCCTAGGAGCTCCACGTAGGGAAGAGAGCCCCCATCACCACGCCTGGATCATCAGGAGAAATAAGATCCACTTGGACGGCACAATCCAGAGAAGCCAAGAGAAACTTTGTCAAAACAGCAGAAGGGTTTTTTTTCTTTTTCTTTTTTCTTTTCTTTTTTATCAAGATAAAACCACTTTAACCAAGAAGAGGAACAGACTTTGTTTGAAAACTCTAACTGGATATTCGGTTATTAATAATGTTATAGCATATTAATACTTTTACATCATATTTCATTCACTGTCTACCGTATTTCCCACGCAATGAAATAATCTTCATAACTACAATTTAATGGCTGCCCAATGAATAGCTATATCATAATGTTGGCTTCTTTTTTTTCTGAGATGGAGTCTCACTCTGTCACCCAGGCTGGAGTGTGATGGTGGGATCTCGGCTCACTGCAACCTCCACTTCCCAGGTTCGGGTGATTCCCCTGCCTCAGGCACCCAAGTAACTGGGATTACAGGCACCTGCTGCCACGGCCAGCTAACTTTTGTATTTTTAGTAGAGATGAGGATTCACCATGTTGGCTAGGCTGGTCTTGAACTCCTGACTTCAAGTGATCCACTCACCTCTGCCTCCCAAAATGCTAAGATTGCAGGTATGAGCCACTGCACCCAGCCATGTATTTTTAACTTATATTTTTTCGTAACTTAATTTTTTTCTACCAAAAATATAAACATTCATGAAAAGTTGTTAAATATACATTGTTAAGTGAGGAAAGACATACTGGATAGCATCTTTCACAAGATGTCATTAATCCATTTATGCCAGAGGCTGCATATTTTTTTGTGTGTGAAAAAATCAGACTTGGCAATGACCTTGAGCAGTAGGATATAAATAGCTCCCACAAGCTTAGTGTTCCAATAATGGAACACTAGGCACAAATGGGTTAAGATTACAGACAATAAATTTTGTGTATGAATATATTTATATTTATTCTGGACAGATGAATGTTAAATTATAAGTGAGGTGAGCCTGCAGAAATTGTTATTTTAGTTACTAATTTCCACATCATTTAAATTCTTTATGATGAGCAAATAGTTCTTCTGTAATTAAAAAAACAACAAAAACAAAGATATTTACCAATAAGAAGTAGAATAAATGACTTGTTCCACATAGGCTTGAAGAAAAGGTCTTAACGCTAAAGTACTGTAGCTAAAACATTTTGAAACAGGCCTAGAAGAGAACAGTATCATTAGTGAGGCTTTCAGTCCACGGAACAGTGAAGAACCCCCAACCTACATCCTCCACTCCAGCGAAGCTCCTGACAGTTTAACACATACTTCCTGATGCTTATTATACTTCAATATGGATACTGTATTAATATTTTATGTTCTTCTCTTGTTTCTCTCTGGTTATAAGCATAGCATAGATAAACAAGTCACAGAGTAGACACATAAAAGCACACGACTAAATTCACATTTTCTCTTAATGTTAGAAACCACAGATGCATTAAAAAGGATCATTGAGGACAGAGGTGTACTTTGACGTTTTTATCTAGCCCATTTTCACATTCAAAGGATGCTTTGAGTTTTATTCAGAAATACATAATTGTGCTGAGAGCAGAAAGCACTTAGTGTCAACTGAACACTCGCTTAAAGGCTCAGTTGGAAATACACGCAGGTGTGTTGGAGAACGCATTGACCTGGGCTCTTCTAAGCTCTGTGGAGAGCTGATGGGAGACAGTTGCTGGGCACTGGCGCTGGTGAGGTCCAGACGCTACCTCTTGCATTCTGTGCTAGGCATGGCAAGGGGCATCTCCTAGCCCCTCCTCTTTATTTGCCTCCACTTCTCGCCCCACCCCCCACCCCATTCCTCCTTCCCAAGAAAGTGAAAGCTAGAGGCAAAGAGATGTGTTCAGTTCTGAGGTGGATGAATTGATCTCAGAACGCCAGCTGCACAATCTTCATGCAATAGTTTACAATTCCATCCATTTTCACGGTGCCTTTGGTATTTGAGCTTGTATGAAACCAAAAGGTCACCAAAAGCTTCAGGAGAAACTGCTGAATTTCACTGATGGCTGAGTCAAAATCTCCAAATTTAGCCCGGCTGATTTCCCTCTCCAAATGCTGACTCACTAGGCTTTGATGCTTCCAACAAGGCTGGCTGGCAGAGGAAGTTTGAACACAGTCTCAAACCTTGCAAGCTTCTGCCTCATTTCAAGGCTCGAGTATATCCCAGTTTCCCCTGAATAAATAAGCGGAGTGCTTGTATTGACATCGGGCCACGGGTCTATCTATTCTGATGGAATCTCCAAGGCCAGGGTCATATTTAGGGTAGTGCACTGTCAGCGTGTGCCTGTCAGGCTGCCAGGCCCTGAGGCTCTACGGTTTTCTTTTAGCTTTTCAGTCTCTCATAGACTGAGGTAGTTTTGTGAATCGCTGCTTTAAAAAGAAATCCAATTGAAGGTTGATTCAAAAAATAGATCTCCTATTTGGGGCCTTAGCACTTGAAGTCAATGTAGGTTCAGCATCCCTGATCCAGAAATCTGAAATTTGAAATCCAAGATGTTCTCAAATCAGAGCCTTTTTGAGGGGTGACGTGATGTCCAGAGCTCATGAAAGAGGTGTCTTTGGAAGCCTGCAGTGGCTCTCGGCCCTACCACAGTCGTCAGGGGCTCTTTTAGTGAAATACGGATGCTGGAGTCACACCCAGGGCTATCACTTTGGGAGTGTGCAGGCAGCAGAAGCCAGCAGCCAGCGGAGAGTCACTGCATTGGGACACAGGGTCTGTGGTGATGTCACCACTCCCAGCCATCAGTTCTTTGTGGATTTGGACCCTGTAGGCTTCACTTCTGGGTTCCAGGAGGTGGGCAGTTCCTCCAAGAAAGCAGGGGGGCATCACAGTTTGCAACCTCATCGGAAAGAAAAAGTTCCGAAGAACCAATTAGAGAAATCTCAGCATAAAATGAATGCTAAAAGGTAGAATTAAGAGAATTAGCAAGTGAGACAAGATAAAAAGCAGGAGGTTGATTACGCAATATGAACCAGCTCTGCTAAGATCTTGGCCCCGCTCAGTTACAGAAAGAAAAACTAGAACACGGGGAAGCCACTCGGTTTTCCCAGAATCCAACAATGACTGGGCTTCTGGGCCAAGCCTGGAACACAGAGCTCCTGACTCCAGCTCGCTGTGACCCACTCAGCATGAAAGGGAACACTCTGCCTGTTGTCTGGGTAATTGCTTTTTCAAAAACTCCCACTGGATAAATCCACATAATTGAGGCCCCAAAAAGTGTTATTTTCTTTGTGAATTATCTACATAATTGCCTTAGTTTTCACTTGGTTTTGCATATAGTGCCTCACCTCTCCTGTGCATGGTCAGCATGAAACAAGTTGGTAATCTGCATTCCACACGTATTGAGCTATTATCATATGTACGAAGCAGCATGATGGGAGTGATGAGGAACTGTAAACAAAAGTCATAAGTAAGCACATGCGAGTGGCCTGCCCTCCTAAGCTCACAGTCTGCTCCACACATTTTCTTAGGAGAAGGAAACTCATAAGATAAAGCAAAGCAGGATGACTAGGGAAAGGCGGGTGGGTGAAAGAGGGAGATGAAGGAGGGAGCATGATGCAGAGACAGCTGTGTGGGAGGGTCGCAGAGGGTTTCGGCTGAAGGGACAGGCGTGGAGCATGAGCAGCTATTCCAAGGGTGACACACGGCCCAGTTTCAAACCTCGGCTGTAGCACTTGCAAGCTGGTGACTCGGTTGCTTCACCTCTGTGGGCCTCAGTTTCCCCTCTGTAAAATGGGGATAATTTTCTTTGTTAAGTTATTTTGAGGATTCAATGAGTTGCTAACTGCAAATCATTTCCAAAGTGCCAGCAGCGTGGGAAGTGTCCATGTGATGGTGAATAAGCATCCTCAGGTCTTGGAGGGCTGGAAATGGCAGTCATTCTGAGCTTTGAGCAGGCTGGGCCCATTTGCCATTGCCTCCCCTACTTGCCACTTACCTGCAGGACAAAGGGAAGCCAGCAGGGATAGGCAGCCACACTGTCCCAGGAGTGGCATCAGGGAGCCCTGACCCAGCACTGGAGCCTGGGAATATCATGAAATCCCAAATAAGAAAGAC
Organism: Cebus imitator; assembly: GCF_001604975.1. NCBI lineage: Eukaryota > Metazoa > Chordata > Mammalia > Primates > Cebidae > Cebus > Cebus imitator. The sequence continues at coordinate 1,303,132 of NW_016107500.1, read as the reverse complement.
GTGACAAGGCAAAAATCAACAAGCCATCATGGCTGACCTGGTACCCAAGGAGTGAGGCAACAGATAGATGACTTTTCACCAGGAACAGGGGAGAAGCAGCAGAGAGCAGAGGAGAGAGGCACCTCCACTCTGCTGAGCCAAGGTCTCGAGTGGACCCCCGGCAGGAAACCCCGCAGCCTGTTGGAGAGGGGAGAGAAGGTGTGGTTTTGGGAGGTGGCAAGATAGAGATCTATGGAAGATGGATGCTCCAAGGTCCAGATTTTAGGAAGAGTCATGGGCTAAGTCCTGGAGGACCAGGGAAGAGAGGTTTTGTTAGGCTGCAGGGGACACTGGTTCTTAGGGACAACAGATGTGGCAACTGGAAGAGGCCCAGAGCCCTCCACAGAGCCCATGCCTCTAGCATATTCATCACTGCATATGAAATATGGAAACATGACAGAACTCAAGATGACAACCTGTACTGGGGAGGGGTCCCAAGTCCCATGCTCCGGAAGTGGCACACAGGTCATGATGGTGAGTCTGTGGGTACACAGGAGCAGATCAGTGGGGCTGACTGGCCTTGCAGGCGTCCTGGAATATTTCTCATGCCTTCTTTTTTGACCAGTTACTCAATCTGCAAATCCCCAAGTGGGACCATGGTTCTTTGTAGCCCTATCAGTGCATGGCATGCATATTAAATAGATCAGCTACAGCCAAGAGGACACTTCTGAAGGATGGGGCTGCCCAGCTGTGTAAAGCCCCTGGAGATGAAGAATAAAGAGGGCTGGCTGCACGCGGAAAGAAAACATCACCCACGAACCTCTGTTACTTTGCCCTTCTGCCTTCTGAAGAGAAGCTGCCAGTTCTGTCAGGCGACAGGCTGTTTCCCCTGAGTCTTTTTTTTCTTTCACTTCAGAAATTACAGGAGATGCATGCAAACACTCTAAATGTATAGGCTCATTTTCCAGTAAGTACGAAAGTGGATGAATGGATGGATGGATGGATGGGTGATGGGAGGGAAGGAAGGAGGGAGAGAAGGAGGGAGGGAGGGAGGAGGAAAGGGAAAGATGCCCTGCAAAGTAAACTTTCCAATCTAACTGAACCCAAAACTTACAATATTTTCAGTTTCCCAACTGTGAAATTAAACTGCTTCTTTCTATAGCCTTTGGTTTAGATAAATATAACTTCTGATCTTCTGCCACCAAATCCCCACATGAAGCCCCTGCAAGCTTCCTTTACTCCACCACTGTGTCTGCTGCATCTGCCCCAGTTGAACTCATGAAGAGCAGGGCTTGAGTGTGGCTGGTGTCCAGATTCACACCCACCTCATCATTTCTCCCACCAATGTCCCCAGCCCATCAGTGGCACCACCATTGCCCTCGGGTCCCAGTCCAAACATCTCAGAGTCATGTTTTCCCTCTGTGCCTTTCACTCCACCCACTCCATGTTCAATAGTGACGGAGCGGGCATGGGCTCATACATCTCTGAAATGACATAAACGACGTAAAAGAGTTTTTTAAAAAAATAATTGTAAGAAGGAACGTCTCCTCTTCCCCTCCACTCCAATGGATTTTATACAACTGCATGAGTTGACGTTTACTACAAAATCTATCCTCCAGGTTCCCTCTCCTCATTCCTCAGGTCCCCCGTCCAAGGGCAGAGTAAGACTTCTCTAGTACCTGCTTGCAAGATGGTTTTCCAAGGATGAATTTCAAGTTCAACTTCTCAAGCCTGCAAACGTGGCATCTCAGAGAGACCCACCGACCTGCCTGCCCCCACCTGGCCACCTGCCGGGGCTGGCTTGCTCAGTGCCAGCTCTCTGCTGCAGCAGCTCCAGCCTCCACGGCCTCCGGCGCCCAGCACAAGGTGCAGTTTTCCCACCCGGACCCCGGTGCTGGCCTGCGCATGCTGACTTGGAGTGACATCAGGCCGCTCGCACAGTGGCCGCAGAGCAGTTGGAGGGATGTTTCTGAAGGCATCTTTCCTCCCAAATGTGCCGAGTAGTTCCGTGGGGCAGAACCAGGTCACAGCACACCCTCGTTTGTGTTTATTATGATTGTTGAAAAAACGAATAAACAAATGAACCAGATCATGAGCTTCTCCTAAAGCATCAGAAGATAGGCTCCCAGCTTTCAATGCTAACTTTGCTCCCACTGTAGAAAAGCAAGTACCAAAAAATATGGAGATGAGACGCAAATAACCCCCTCGAACGTCTGGGAAAATGCATTCTGCTTGCTTTGCTAAATCTACCAAGTTCCACCTCACAACCTAGATAAACCATCTCCAAATATGTGCTGGTTGGTTTTTCTACCCAGAACATTAACTGTATCACTGGTAATAAAATAATGTAGCATGTGTATTAATATGAAGGTATATTTTAATAGTATTCACCATAATTGTTCTAATTCTAATAGAAATATTGCTAAAATTAAGTTGAATGTCATTTTGATGTGATTTCCAGCTGGGGGCAGGACAATTCAGCATCTTTATAATTTTTTTTTTTTTTTTGCAATGGTTTATCATGTAAGCACAAGTACATTGCAGCAATTTATTTTTCTTCAAATGGTAACCAGCATGCCTTCAAAAAAGCAGCTTAACATAAAGGTTGCTGACTTATTTTTATGAAATTCATCAACAACACAGCATTCTATGGTGTCGCTGATGCTCGTGCGGTCTGCATCTCATCGCCAGCTCTCCTGGAGGGTAATTAAACAGCAAGGCTGAGCGGACATTCAGACACAAGCATTCCCTGGGGACCCAGAGAGCATCCAGCCCAGTGAGGGTTAGCGAGCTTGCACAGGGGCTCACACATCTATGTCCAGGGGAGGAGGATGGAGACAAGAGGACCCTGTCCCTCCGGGGTCAGAATGAGGCTAGGGACTCCTTCACAGGGCAGGAAGGGGGCCTGCTCGAATGTGAAAACTTGGCCAGATATTTGCCAGCAAGACAGGGAACAAATGGCCTCCTGATATGGAAACAGAGGCTGGGGGATGCTGAGACCCGACCCCAGTGGCCCCTGCAGAACAAACGGTGGGCCTGGCGATGTGAGGGCCTGGGGAGCACCAGAGAATGTGGCAGGCCCACGGAGGGCACGCGGCCACGCTGGGCGATTGTGGCTGGGTTGCCACCCAGCCTCCAAGCATCGCAGAGCACAGGGGCCATGATGGGAGGTGTGCTTCGGCAAGGCCACTGCGCAGGGTGAGGAGGACAGATCTGGGCACCAGTGCGAATGAGGCGAGAGAGGGACAAGGACGGGTCAGGGGCTTGTCGCAGTCACATCCTCAGTGACACGGGAACAATTTTCAGAGCAGACTCTGCAGAACATTCATCTCCTCTGCTGCTGTACAGACTACCCCAAGCTGGTCAGCATAAAACAACACAAATTTATTCCCTGCAATTCTGGAAGGCTCAGGTCCAAAATCCAGGTGGGCCGAGGTAGGGCTAGAGGCTCTGGGGAGGACCCGGGATCTGCTCCAGGCCTGTCTCCCCACTCCTGGGGGTGCTGGGAGCCCTGGAGCCCCATGGCTGTGGACGCATCCCCGGATCTCCACCTCTGCCGTCCGTGGCCTTCTCCCTGTGTGTGTTCGAATCATCTCCCTCCACCTATCTGCGCTGCCTCTGGGTCTCCTCTCCTCTTCTAAGGCTTAGGGCCCACCCTTTACCAGTATAGCCTCATCTTAACTTGACGACATCTGCTAAGACCCCATTTCCAAATAAGGCCACATCCATAGGTACCAGGTTAGGGCTTCAACAGGTCTTTGTAGGGGACACAATATCACCCAGAGGCCCGGTGCTTGGGGGGCTGCAAGAGGCAGGGCAGAGCAGGGCTCCAGCCAAGGGCCAGGCTGGCGGGAAAGCTGGTTCGATTCCCCAGGCAGGCCGAGGGCAGGAGGTGCCATTCCCTATCGCTTGGTGACTCCCAGCTGCAGCAGCTCCGGGGTGGACAGGCGTCTGCTACCTGCTGCAGTTTAGCTGCTGCCACTTTTTCCTCGTGTTCCTCCAAATCTCCCACTGCCCCATCTGAACCTCAGAAGCATGCTGTGGGGCAGGGGTTCCCCACCTCAGCTTCAGGAGGCTGGATCCTGTCCTGACTGGGGGAGTCTGTTTGCTCCTTTCCCAGGAGACAGCTTCCCAAAAGGCTGACCCAGAACAGAAAGCTGAACCTCTAACCAGCCTCTGGGTCCTGGCCACACCAATGCCAGGGGAAGACCCGAGGGCCAGGACCCAGGCGGGCAAGAGTCCAGCCACAGCTCTGCCTTCCGGGCCGGCTTCATCCCACCCGGCTCCAGTCTTCTAAGCTGGAAAATGAGGGCTTCTGGTGCGAAGTCTCTAATGTGCTTTTCAGCTTTAAACCCTCTGAATCCCATTTTCCTGCTGATTGACATTCTAATTTCACAGTGGCCTTATCTTCCCCTCAGAAGGGTCTTCAGCTGCAGCAGGGCCTTTCATTTTAGCTTAAATCGCTCCGACCTTTTTATCAAGCAGTTCATAAACGCCCTTGTGCTAGCAGAGGCACGGCCGTGTGGTCCCGGAGAGGGTCCCCCGAGGACTCTGAAAGCTGCTTCCACGGTTGGCGCTGGGCATTCCAGGCTCCCTCTGGCTTCCGCAGGCACAGACCGGGTTTACCCAGAGACACCCTGCTCCGCACTGCTGAGCTGGAAACAGGTGGGTGGGGGCCGCCGCCCAGAGGGGCCAGCAAACCAGACCCGAATCTAAAACAGCAGTGCACGAGCACATTCCATGCTCATTGCCTCACTTTTATCTCCAGATGGGCTTGTCCTTGTGAGAAACCACAGTATTGTCCCCCACCCATGAACGGAAGCATGGATGTGACCCCAAGGCCCCTATGTTAGACGGTCCAGCCTCACCTGAGCAGCCACGTGGACCTACCCAGTCCTTTGACCGCAACACCACCCACTCCCCACGCCTGAGCAGGAAGGCGAGGCAGGATTTGATTTACCCAAACCTGAGTATATCACAGTGGTGCTGCCATCGTGCCAGCCGCAAAGTCGATTTTCTAAACTAGAGGCAGCGAAATGGACCTGCTGGGGAATTCTTGTGTCTTGCCTAGCATTTATATTAACATTTGGGGCATCATTTAATTGATTAGTCATTACTGCATAAAAGGCTATAGGAGTTGAGAAGCAGAAAATATATATGTTAAAACTTTAAGAAAAAATGTCAAGTAGAGCTAGCCAGTCTGACGTAATTAATCTGGTACCCGCACACACTTGTCTTATAAAGTGCTAGGAAAATGGATATGTTTCTTACATATTATGCAATTGTGTATGGCATAGTGCCTGTCTATGTCACTTCAAAATCATTAAACTGGTCAAGCTCTCCCACTAGTAAAAGTAGACCACCACTTCATAGGTTAAAAAGATATTTGCAAGCTATTTAATACTAAGCTTCATTCAATTAACCTTTTTTGTTATTGTTGTTGTTTTCGTTTGTTTCTATGAGATGGAGTCTCACTCTGTAGCCCAGGCTGGAGTGCAGTGGTGCAATGTCCACCTCCCAGATTCAAGTGATTCTCCTGCCTCAGTCTCCTGAGTAGCTGGGACTACAGGCACCCACCACGCCCAGCTAATTTTTGTATTTTTAGTAGAGATGGGGTTTCACCATTATTGGTCAGGTTGGTCTCCAACTCCTGACCTTATGATCTACCCAACTCGGCTTCCCAAAATGCTGGGATTACAGGCGTGAGCCACTCTGTCCCGCCTTAACCTTCATTTCTGTCTCAAAATAATGCTGACCACTTAACATATAACCCATCACTCCAAAAAGCCATGACCGTTTGGTGAAAGCATGATTCTGTAGACATGGGATTGGGCTGCTTACAAATTATTCTCCTTTCATGGCTGGAGCCCTAAAATAATATCAGCAACAGATGGGAGGGAGGGGAGGAGACAGACTCGGAGGGCACGCTTGACAAAGAGGCAAAGGAAGCTCCTTGCTGCTGCTGCTGTCCTGGCCGCTGTTCTGCCTGGGCTTTGTTTTACAGGACTGATGTTGGGGCGTCACTGGGCTAACAGCAGGGAGGTCTCTCAGCAGGGATGCCCAGACCCAGCAAACACACTGATGCACCATGCTCATATACCAGCAGGCGATCACATTGGCTCCTCTCGGGGAAGACTTTCTGGCCTGAGCCATCGCATTCCAGGGAGTTCCTGAGGACAAAGCATCTCATGGAGTCTCTGGGCAGAGCAGCCCCTCCCTCCTCTGCAGGACCTGAATGGTCACTCCACAGCAACAGAGCTGGCACACCCTCGGCATGGCCACAACAGAGCTGGCACACCCTGGGCACGGCCACAACAGAGCTGGCACAGCCTGGGCAAGGCCACAACAGAGCTGGCACACCCTGGGCATGGCCACTTGCCTCTCCTCCCACGGCAAGCAGGATGGCACCACCCACGAGTGCTGCCGTACCCACCAGTGGCACCTGGAGAGGAACAAGAGGAGACAGGGCACTGTCTCCTCAGGACAGGTGTTGAATGGAGTCAGGACCCCCCCATTGTCCGAGACCAAGGAGTCAAAAGGGCCCAAACCCCCAGCACCTTCCCCAGCCTAGGAGCAGGCCGTGGTCCCATGGTTTCCTCCAAAGCCGTGGAAACAATACTGTGGGCAGGGAGTGGTCTCTTTAGCCACAGACACCTGGCTCCTCCTACATCTTGAGGGAGGGCAGTATTTCACCAGCGGGTGGGAAGCACTCATTACTCACATTGGGAATGACACTTCCGTGGTGCCTGGTGTGGGGGACTTTGCAGGGGATTGCATTCCTCCTCTCAGGACACAGGAATTTGTGGCATGCATTGGACCAAATACCAATGAAAATACCAGACAGAGTAGCTTACAAAAACATCTCCAAAGAGTTTCCCTTGTACTCAGGGATGGAATTCAGCCACCTTCCTCTCAAAACTGGACTTGGGCAATGCTGGAGAGTAATCCAGTTTCATACAGTTCAACGAATAGTGAGGCCACGAGAAAAACACCCCCTCCTTGCCCTGAGAATGCTCGAAGACCTCCAGGCAAGCAAAATGCTACAATGGGCTGCACCGCGCGGCACCCTGGAGGGCAGAGGAAAGTCATGGTGCTCCTGCATTGGCAGGGCTGACAGGGCAGGCGCCCACAGTGAGCCAGGAAGGTGAGCTCACTGCCAGGCACAGGAGACACAGGCCAGAGGTGAAGGAGGACCAATGGGGAGGAGGTGGAAGCCTGAGGCACACGCCCTGGAGAGCCGAAGGGCTGGGGGTAGAGGACGAGGGTGGTGAGAGAGTGTGGCTGGAGTCAAGCAGGCATTTGGGGAATGGAGACCAGGATGGGGTTCCTGGAAGAGAGGTAAAGGAAGGGAGGGAGCTGGTCTGCTGCCCGCCAGACCAGAGTTTGCTGGCCAGGAGAGAGCTGGGAATAAAGACACAGAAGCCAGCCGCCCCTTTTCCTCCTCATGCTCTCCCAGAGCCACGCACACAAAATTAGCCCTGGGACACTCAGGAAAAGGAGAGTCCTCAACGAAGGCAGTAAGAGAGAGGGGAGAGGCAGCAGGAAAGCCCATCTGTGCATCCAAATATCAGGAGCCATCCACACACATCCGCCATCCTGACCTCACACATTTACAAATCCAATTCCAGATAGATTGTAAGTCTAACCATAAAAGATAAGATAATAAAACTTTCAGAAATATGGGAGAAGAAAAACTACAAAAGAAAAAAAATACATACATTGAACCACATTAAAATAAGAGCTATTATTCATCAAAAGACACCACTGAGAGGGAAAAGTCAGCCCACAGAGAAGACATTCACAAGACATTTGGGAAAGGACTTGTGCAAATCAAGAAAAATCCAATAAATCCAGACAATTCAAAGAAATGGGCAAATGGCTTGAACAGGTATTATGCAGAAGGGGATAGCCATGTGGCCAGTAAACAGATTAAAAATGATGGATATTTCCCAAAAGGCAATGCCACACCCTGCACACATGAGAACCACTGACGTGACAATGGCACTTCCCAGCATGGAAGGGAGTGTAGCATGAGCTCTCGTCTCTGCTGAGAAAGCGTTCACACATCCCTTAAGAACAGGGTTCGCAGCATCTACTGATGCTGAGACTGCATCTCCCTATGGCCCAGCAACCCTACTCCGAGGCATTCACACCACAGCAACGAGTACGTGTGTGCACCCAAAGACATGCATCCACACATCACCACAACAGCGGAATTTGCAGTTGTCAAAAACTAGAAACAACCCAATGCCTGCCTACGGCAGAGTGGATTCCTCATTGTGGTATGTTCACACAGTCAGAGCTATGCTGCAACGATGAAGATGAACAAGCCTCAACTAGACACAGCAAAAGGGATTCATCTCACATATAATGGTGAGCAAAAAAAGCAGACACAAAAGTGCACACAGTGTGGCTCCATGTACCTGTGATTCCAAGCCATGCTGTTCAGAGGTGGGAGGCGGGTCCCATTGGAATGGGGGTAAATGACAGGCAGGAGGCAAGAGGGGCTTGCAGGATGTGGGAGAGGTGCTGTTCCTTCCTGTGATCCTGTCTGCCTGGATGTGTTTCATTTCTGACGATTCACTGAGCTATGTACTTAGAATCTGTTCGTTTCCCTTCTATCTGTTTGTAGTGGGCTGAATGGAGGTCCCCTAAAACATAGGTCCACAACCTAGTTCCCAGAATCATTTAAGACAAGAGTCAAGCCTACCTGATGCAGCAGAAGATGTGATTACAGTGAGGCTCTGGAAAGGGGTTTATCCCGGATTATCCACATGGGCTGGAAAACTAGAATGTGAGCATCCTTGTGAGAGAGAGGAAAGGCCACACGGTGACACAGAGAAGACCATGTGAACACGGAGGCAGAGCTTCGAGGGAGGTGGCCACGAGCCAAGGAGTCCCTGCAGTACCCAGAGCTGGAAGAAGCAGAAAGGATCCTTCCCTGGGGCCTTCAGAGTGAGCACAGCCCCCCTGAATTCAGGCTTCTGGTTTCCAGAACTATCAGGATAAATGTCTAAGGCTAGGCGCCCACGGCTCACGCCTGTAATCCCAGCACTTTGGGAGGCCGAGGCAGACAGATCACTTGAGTTCAGGAGTTTGAGAGAATAAATTTCTGTTGTTTTAAGCAAGCATGTCTGTGGTCATCTGTAAAAGCAGCTGCAGGAAACGGATCCACTCTTCCACTTCAATAAATGGGGGAAACAAACAGTAACATGGACTTCTGCCTGGGCAGAACAGGCTGGGGAGAGCCTGAGCGTCAGGGGACTCCCATTCCTGGGTGGTGCCAAGGGTTCCCTGGGCTCAAGAGGTTTCGCCAGGAAGGGAGAGTCCCAGCTGACTCAGTTCCCTGAAAAGGCCCTGGGAGACATGGGACGGGGCAGGCAGCAAAGTTGCAGGGACCACTCAGCCGGGTTTCCAGGCTGCGCTGAGACCCTTCTGAGGTTCAAAGTCGTGAATCGTAAGTGAACCTCAGCCAGCTGTGTAACTGTCTCCTGTGATGTTCAGGCACTCAGGGTAGATGAATGGGTTTAATTACAGCTGGGACGTTTCCAAGTGAATTATAAAGGAGAGGGAAGAGGGCAAGGAACTGAGGCTGCTTCAAAGAAGGAATGATATGATGAGCCACGGGATCGTAGCTGGGTAAAGAAAGACTAAGGATGGGGGGAAAGCTAGGGAGCAAAATGTGGTAAGAAGAATGAATGGGAAGCTTCCATGGGGGCCACAGTAGGGGCTCTCCCAGGAGGCTGGGCAGGTGGAGGCAGTCAGAGAGGGAGGCAGAGGCTGTGGGGAGACAGGGTGGCGTCCAGAAATGGGAGAAGGAGGCAGAGGCTGGGGGGAAATAGGATGAGGGTCCAGCCTTGGAAGAAGGAGGCAGAGGCTACAGAGAGACAGGCTGAGGTCCAGCCTCAGGAGAAGGATTCAGGGGGGAGACAGGCTCAGAGCCAGCTGTGGGAGGAGGAGGCAGAGGCTGGGGGGTCCAGCCACGGGAGAAGAATGTCACGGCGCATCAGGAAAGGTGGTTAGAGCTGTGAGGTCACACAATAGAGACCAAGCTTTCAGCAAATTATCCTCAAGGAGACCAATGACCTAAAAATGGTGACAGGAAGGAAAATGAAGGATCACCTTGACCAGGGGCCGGAGCCTGAGGGAATGAGGATGTGGTCCTGTAGGTCAGGGGTAAGAGCAATGGGACATGGGCTTAGATGGGTGTGGGGCTGGTGGAGGACGAAGGAGATCAGATGGACAAGATAGCAGGGAGGGCCACGCCTCAGTGACGAGAGAGGAAGAGCCTCCCTTTGAGAGAACTTAGAGGACAGCTAATGTCTGCGAAGGGGACACTCAGAGAAGAGGTGAGGACGCAGCAATGTTTTCTGCACACAGGTCTGGAGAGTTTACTGAAAGGTAAATACATCACCGATCTTTAGCCATGGGAATTCTACAGTCAGGCATATTTGTGAAATAGCCAAAGAAATGCAGTTTTCCCTAAAAAGAAGCCTCACGACCATTATCATTCTCATTCCTACCCCCAACACTAGGTCACCATGAATCTACTTGCTTTCTTTATATATTTGCCATTTGGGGACATTTCTTTTAAGTGGAATTATAAAATATGTGTTTATTTTGATCTGACATCTCTCAGTAAACATGTTTTTAAAAGATATCTCTGTTTTTGCATGTACCAACATTTTGGTCCTTTATAATGACAAATAGTTTTCTATTGTATGGATATTTATATTTATTGGACCATAAGCTAAGATTCTAAGTTTATTCCTAGTGCATATAAGCCCTTAAAAGATCATTAGTTTAAACATAGAACCTCTTTGAAGATATCAAGATTTTATCATCACCTAGTCAAAAGTTAATTATTTTGGATTGTATCACATGTTAAACAGCTCACCATGTGAATTGTAGAAAAAATAAATGTGACTTTGATTATCTAGCTTTAAAAAAAAAAAAAAAGAAATGCAGCTTTCCAGTCCTTCACCCCTGAAAGTTTACACACTCAGTCCAATTGACATTGCTGCGGCCTTCAAAGCAGGTCCTCCCAGAGCTCACCCTTCTGAATGCAGAGACTGGCCACGTGGAGCTGAGTCTGTCTCATTCCCGAGGATATTCCCAGGGTCCCTATTGTGTGACATCTACTAGAGAGGCACACAAGGTGCCAAGTTTCTCCGTGGGGGACCCCTCCGCCCCGCTGTTCTCTGCTGGTGCTGAGCCACTGTGTGCAGCCATGCTGCCCGGGCAGGCCCTCACCCCGGTGCCTCTGCCGTCTCCTGGGCGCTGCTGCTGCTTGCTGGGTGGCTCATTGCACAGGTTGTCCTTGGCGCCTAGATGTCCCACCCTCAACGCCAGCTCCTGTGAGAGAGGGAACCCGCTGCCCTGGACCTAAAGCTCTCCCTTCTTTCCTGTCTGCCCCATGGCCATCCTGGAAGGCACCACCAACAGAAAGCCACTCCAGAAAGGGTCCTCTCTGCCCAGATGGACGCAGCTGCCCTGTGTGAGCTCCAGGCCACCAGCTAATGACATCTCCTCTTCTTCCTAGAGCCAGGATTCCCCTGGCTGTTAGAAAGTGAATAAGCTTGATGAGAGTCGAAAGGGACTCTTTCAGGCCACCTGTTGTGTTCGTTTCCTGTTTCTGTTGTAACAAGTCATCACACTCTTAGCAGCTGAAAACAACCCTAGTTTATCATCTTGGGATTTTGTAGGTTAGGAGTTCCAAAGCAGGTCACACTCAGCTACACTCTGGGTGTTGGCAGGCTGGTTCCTCCTGGAGGCATCGGCAGGGGCTTTTGCTCCGTTGCCTTTGCAGCTTCTAGAGGCTACTAACATTTTTTTTTTTTTTTTTTT
>NW_016107500.1:1282623-1291266 GCF_001604975.1 Cebus imitator | reverse complement strand
GCTCACTGCAACCTCTGCCTCCCTGGTTCAAGCGATTCTCCTGCCTCAGCCTCCCAAGTAGCTGGGACCACAGGCATGTGCCACCTCGCCCAGCTAATTTTTTGTAGCTTTAGTAGAGACAGGTTTCACCGTCTTAGCCAGGATGGTCTCGATCTCCTGACCTCATGATCTACCCACTGTGATCCGCCCACCTCAAACTCCCAAAGTGCTGGGATTACAGGCGTGAGTCACCGTGCCCCGCCCATATTCTTTGGTCCTCTTAAGCCAGCAGCCTTGTGTCTCTCTGACCAAGCCTCTGTGCTCAGGCTCCCCCGACTCTCCTCTTCCACCTTCCTCTCCCACTTCTAAGGACCCTGTGATTACATTGGGCAACCCAAATAATCCAGGGAATCTTCCTATTTTAAAGTCCGCTGATTAGTAACTTTCATTTCATCTGATGCTCCTGCACTACATAACCTAATGAATCCAAAGGTCCAGGGGATTAGGAGGGGACCTCTTTGGAGGGCCATTATTCTGCCTACCACGCCTGAAATGCAAGCTGTCCTCTTCTCCAGGCTTATGTCAGCTCACTTGGGTCCTGATGTGGTAAAGGAAAAGGGGGTTTCCCCGGCATCACATGCTGCTAAAGCGATTGAGGATCTCTCCTCACAACTGCATGGCCTTGCACAGAAGCAGCTCCAACAAGCAGGGAGAGCTCCAGAAATACAGTTCTAAACACTTTAGAGCTGCAGTTACCAGAGACTGAAGTTCCAAAATTCAGTAAAAGTAGCTCCAGAAACGAAGTTGCCAGAGACTGCAGTTCTAAAATTCACTGCAGGAGACTAACACGCTTCTGCAGTACAGCAATGCGGGCATTTCCGTAAATACATCTCTTTCTATTTTCCCATGCTTCGATCCAGGGTCTCCAGATTAAAGCTTTTTCACCATGGTACTCAAGGAAGCACAAGTAAGGGCCCCCCGGATATATGTGTGCACGTGCTTATGTGTGTGCACACATGTGTTTGTGTAAGGGAGAGAAATGTCAGCAGCCACTTGTGAAGACTAAGTATAAGCACGTACCAAATAATGGCTCTGTGGTCAACGAGGCACCAAGTATGTGACGGTGGCTCCATACGGTTATAACGGAGTGGAGAAACTCTTATTGCCTAGTGACACTGTGGGAACGCAGCACACCACGTTTCTCACCTTCGTGGGGATGCTGGTGTAAACAAACCTGCTGCGCTGCCAGTCACATAAAAGTGTTGCACATACCGGGTGTGTACAGCACATCATACCTGACCGTAATAACAAATGGATATATTACTGGTTTATGCATTTACTGTATTCTTATTAGATATTATTTTAGGGTATACTCCTATTTTAATTAAAAAAATAAAGGTAACTGTAAACAGCCTCGGCCAGGTCCTTCAGGAGGTATTCAGAGGCACTGTAGTCATGGGAGTGACAGCCCCTTGCGTGCTGTTGCCCCCGAAGACCTCCCAGTGGGACAAGAGGTGGAGGTGGGAGACAGCGGTACTGGAGATCCCGGCTCTGGGTAGGCCTCGGCTCATGCAGGCTGGCCTAGTCGATAGGTTGTAATGTAGGTTAGCCTGGGTTTGTGTCTTAGTTTTTAACAAAAAAGTTTGAAAAGAAAAAAACATAAAAAACTTAAAAGCTTGTAGAATCAGGATATAAAGAAAGCAAATATTTTGGTACAGCAATACAATGTGTTTGTGTTTTAAGCTAAGTGTAGCTAAGTGTTTTTCCAAAAGAGTCAAGTTAAAAAGGATTTAAAAGTTTATACAGTTAAAAAGTTACAGTTAGTTAAGATCAGTTTATTATTGAAGAGAGAAACTTTTTTTTTTTTTTTTTTGAGACGGTGTCTCGCATTGTCGTCCTGGCTGGAATGCAATGGCGCCATCTCGGCTCACTGCAACCTTCACTTCCTGGGTTCAAGCGATTCTCCTGACTCAGCCTCCCAGTTAGCTGGGTATACAGGCGCCCGCCACCATGCCCAGCTAATTTTTTGGAGTTTTAGTAGAGAGGGGATTTCACTATGTTGGCTAGGCTGGTCTCAAACTCCTGACCTCATAATCCGCCCACCTCGGCCTCCCAACATGCTGGGATTACAGGCGTAAGCCACTGCACCCAGCTGAGAGAAACATTTTTAATAAGTTTCATGTCTATAAAGTCTACAGTAGTGCACCGTAATATCCTGGGCCTTCACATTCACTGACTCACCCAGAGCAGCTTCCAGTCCTGCAAACTCCATTCGTAGTAAGTGCCCTATACAGGTGAACCTTTTTTTCTCTTCTTTAAGTTATAGTATACATGTGGAGAGCATGCTGGTTTGTTACATATGTCTACATGTGCATACATATGTTTATTGCAGGACTATTTATAATAGCAAAGACTTGGATCCAACCCAAATGCCCATCAATGGTAGACTGGATAAAGAAGATGTGGCACGTATACACCATGGAATACTATGCAGCCATAAAAAAGAATGAGATCATGTTCTTTGCAAGGACATGGGTGAAGCTGGAAGCCCTCACGTTTTGTCTTTATACAGTATTTTTACTACACCTTTTCTATGTTGAGATACACGAATACCCACCATTGTGTTAGAACTGCTGCCAGCATTGAGCACAGCCACGTGCATGCAGCATGAGCCTGGAGCCTGGAGCAACAGGCTGTCCCATACAGACTAGGGGTGCAGCCGGCTGCACCATCTAGGTGTGTGAAAGTACACGCTACAATGTTTCTACAACAACAAAATCACTTAACCACGTGTTTCTCCAAATATAGTCCTGTCACTAAGTCATGACTGTGTTTGTAAATCTCGTTTCAACAGCTGGAGCATCTGTGCATTTCTTTTATCCCCCATCAATGCCGAAACACACCTACCTTTTGTATTTATTTTCCTCTTCTAATGGCTGCACAAAGGAAAAGTCTTTTTGATTTGCTCAATGCTCCTGCAGCTATGTCCCAGTAGGAAAGCAGGGGTCCCACTGGATGGATTGGAGGGGACCGGTCTCTGGTTTCCTGAGCTCCCAGCAGCTGTGGCTCCATATTCCACACCTCGCAGGTGATCCCATCCCTCCTGGGCCCCAGTTTGGAGAAACTGTCACATCCATTGAGGATAATTAGGAAAGACACAATAAGCATGCCTATGTATGTGATGTACATACAAAGGTCTAGAAGGACAGTCAAGAAACAGCTTTAGAGGTTGATCTCTAGAGAGGGGGCCAGAGAGCTGGCAGCTCAGCAACGGGACATTGAACCAAAGCAGGGCCTCCCCCGTGCCATTTCTGGGCAGGCTGATTGCTGCCACTTTTTTGGGTAGCACTTTGGTAATAACTAGCAAAATTTGAGTACACAGAATTCCACCTTAAGGAATTAATCCCAAGAGACTCCGCAGATGCCAGTCGAGGACACTGAACAATGGCATGCCCCATGGCACTGCTGACATCCAAGAGAGCCTGAGCACGTGCAGCTCCTCCACACCAAGAGCGTCCCCGCTGGGTCTGCCAGCCCTGCTCCTGCTGACAAAGATTTGCAAAGGTATTTTAAGTGAGAAAAGCAAAACGCTGAACGGTATGTAAAATGTGATCCTCTATGTACTTTTCTGAGCACAAACCTGAATACACGCAGAGAGGGCGTCTGGTTTGCCGGGGAGGATGTGCACGCTTAAAAGCGTGGAGGTTGGGCCTGGAACGCCCTGTGTCATCCGCATTTCTCACCGTGAAAAACAAATGTGTGAAACAGCAGTGTTAAGGGCACTAGCTGTTTTTGCTTGCTGCACAAAATAACATTTGTACAAACAAAAGACTATTTAAACTTAACAAGAGCAGCAATAAAAAACACAGGCCGAAATCGACCCTGCGCACGCCCGGTTTCTGTATGGGAGGGCTCTGTGCTGAGTAAGCTCTCCGGCTGCACCCTGTGAGCAGTTAATAAATGGTTATTAATAATAGCGACGATAATGGCCTCCACGTGCTACTGAGACGCAATGAGTTTCACAGTGGGGCATGACACACATCTGAGGATGAGCATTCAGTTTCACTCACATCCCAAATCTAAAGCGGTCAGACCAACAGTTCCCATGAAAGGCCCATCCTGTGTGTTGCATTGTGACTTCATTTCATAACTCGACCACACCCCAGGCCCCAGCTGCTGCTTTTGATTAAATCAGTGATGACTGTGTTAACATCCCTTTGGGATGCTGACACTCCAGGCTGCGTGTGGCTGCAAATTAATAAACATCGGGACACAAAGGGGCTGCCCAGAGGGCACCTTAAAATATGTGCCTCTTCCCCTAACATACCTTGGGAGAAAAAGAAGGGCCCCTGGAGTCTTGGTGGGTGGACGCGCAGAGTGAGCGTAGGGCAGGCGGGGAAGAAACCATCTCTTCCTCATCCTCAGCCCCTCTGCAGGCAGGTGGCTGAGGAAGGCACAGGAAAGGAGCTCAGGGCATGATGAAGGCTGGGCAGGAAGGCAAGGGAAGAAGAGCTGGAAGGAGGAGGCAGGATGCTGCAGGCCCTGGAGCCATCTTTGCATCCATCCACCTCCCCCAGCCTTGAGAAGGGGAATGCTGAGAAGCAGGAAGGTAGGAACAGATAACGGCAGATGAAACGGTGAAATAAACTAGGTGTGGTGTGTTAAAGAGGGTGACACCGACAAGTCCCGCAGCCACTGCAGGCAGAGGAGGCCCCTGTTTCCCCGAGCCATCTACCCACAGCTGCAGGTAGCACCTGAGAATGTCTGTACCTCCCGGGACCTCCAGCTCGAGACTCGGGAATCCTCCCACCTGGAGAATCGGGACAACTCCTGCTTGCTTTTCCAGTCGGACTATGTACCCGGGTCCCGCCAGCATCTATGCCCTGACTTGAGACTACTCCAGGCAGGAGCAAAAGTGAAGCCAGCCAGGGAGGCAGCAGCCGCGGATGTGGGCAGGGCCCTGGGCAAAGCCCCTCGTCTGCAGCTTCAGGACGCAGCCTCTGCTGAGCACTGTCACCATCCATGCCACTCTTCAGCACTCGCAGAGGGAGCCTGCAGACGGCCCGCCCGGACGGCTGCTGCTGCTTATTCCAAACTCTGTCTAGACAGTGAGGTGCGATGCTGGGCCTGGGGCTCATAGATAAACTAAACTTGAAAACTCACAGTGACGCATCTGGGGTTTAAATTTACTTATATGAAATTCAATTTTTAGCCTTAAGTCACTCCTACAAAGTAAGTTTCTACAGGAAAGGGCAACGTGAGCACACAGTGAATGGAAATCCAGGCTGTCCTTCATCCCGAATGTACCAGAGCAGGCCCCGCCGGCTGCCTGAGAACCCCCACTCCCTGTCTGTCCCCTCCACCCTGCCTGCCTCTGTTCTAAAGGCTGTAAAAGCTAAAAGACCACTCGACTCCTTCATAATCAGGGGGGCTGTGCGACAGGGTTCTTGTCAATGAGATGTGAGCAGAAGTCCATGAGAAAGACAGCCCGTCCAGGATAAAATGGCAAAGCTTCCACAGGAGAAATCTTTTTGCCCATCGGCCTTTGCCCTACCTCTTCTATGTCACCCCTGCCTGGAATGCAAACATGATGCCTGGAGGTGCAGCAGCCATCCTGTGACAGGAGGACAGAGCCCATGCTGAGGATGGCCCAGCAGACAGTGAGCTTGGGTCCTGGTGGATGCCTGTGAGGAGCTATGGCTGTCTGAGCAGACAGCTTAGCACTGCTGTTGCAGGAGAAAAATTAATTTCTATCTTTGCAGCTCACTCTTAGCTGAACCTTTCCTAATTTGCAGCAAACCTACATGAAACAGTAAAGGACAATCACAATTAAAAGAAAATACAATACATACGTATATACATTTATAATTATTTTCCTGCATGTTTAAATTATTAAGTTATGTAAAATTATTTTTAAAATTTTCAGGTATGATGGACATTATTACCCTGTAGAAGATTGCTCACCCTAAAAAAATCTGGAAAACTTCAATGATAATGGAAAAATAGAGATGCTTCTTAATCCATCATGAAAAATCCTAGCACAAGCCTAATTGGGAATACTGTTCCCCAACAGAAATGCAAAGGCAGAAAAGCCCCCGAAAGAGGAACTCTAGTCGTCTGCTTTCCTCCCTACATGACTGCCTTAATTTGGGGGCGGTAAACGGCTTTGTAGAATGCAACGTGGTCACAAAACCCCAAGGAGCCAACTGCAGAAGGAGAGGCAGGCAGCCCCAGTGCTGAGCAGAACAGGGCAGGACCATGAAGAAAAATGAAGAGACACGTGACCACCTGAGCGCCAGCGAAGCCCCAGCCACAGCCCCACAGCCGGGTACTCAGGGAGCAGCCCCGCCCTCTCTGCTGCTTTGCTGATGTCTGATTCTGAGCCAAAGGATGCTATAAATGAAGCTAGAGATAAATATTCCACCAGTGGATCCCTTGTTTTCCTCGCTTATGTTCCAAATCTCCTCTGCATGCTCAGCAGGGGGAGGCCAGCCTCCTTCCTGTTCTGATGATCATAACGGCTCTGCTATAAAGACACGAGCTACGGGATCTTGTGACCTCAGTCGGTCTGTACTCACATCGTGGTAATGGCCAATCTGCCTCCTTTCTGTCCTGGAATTTGTCTTTGAGCAGAAAATACCTGAAAGAAAATAATGAACTTGCCTGAGCACGAGCTCCCCTAAGCATGCTGTTCTTTGCCAGGGAGACCTCAGCATCACCATCCTCATCCCCATCTTCATGGAACCAGGGCTGAAGGTCCGGCAGACGAGTTAGAAAATGGGATGTGAAAAAAAAATCAGACTGTTGCTCTGGGAACCAAGACTAGCAATCAAACTCAGTAAAATAAAGACAGGAATAACCAAAGTGGCCCTTTATTGACTGATTGCTCTTGACTGACTGATCAGTTATTTATCACGTCCCCAGCCCCACAGAGAGGAAACGTGTCAGCGCAGGCCTTCCTTCTATCAACACTGGGAGGTTGTTCTTCCCACTCTAGAAGTGCCCCAGCTGAGAGAAACCACCAGGCCATACAGCTAGGAACAGGCCAAACTGGGCCCTCCACTGATGCCCGCCAGTTCTCCTGCCCGGCCGGGACCCCGGGCTGCAGTACGGGGCCTGTGCCATCAGGCATTGCTTTGAGCTGCAGCTGGGTCAGGCCTCGGGAACACAGCTAAACCAGGTAAGGCCTATGCAGGGAGCCCCCAAATCAGGGTGGTAAGTGAAACAGGGGGTGGTGAGTCAGCGCACAGGACAGCAAGTCACTAAGAGATCCACTATCCTGCCATGGGCTGAGCAAAGGGGTCCTGGCCTGGAAGCTTGGTGGGGGCCACCTCCCAGTTCACTCTCCTGGGCTGCCAGGGCCAGGCTGTCTGAGCTGAACACTTCGGTAAGCACCTGCTTTCCAAAACGGTGCCCAGGCTCCCCGGGGCTGCAGCTCCCTACAGCGTGTGCATTTTGCACCATATCCTGGCTCATCCAACCTTGGGCTCTTACATTCGTTTCCTGAGGATGCTGTAACGAATCACCACAAGCTGCATGGCTGAAAACAACAAATTCAGTCTCTCATGGTTCTGGAGGGGAAACGTCTGAACCTAAGGTGTCAGCAGAGCTGTGCTCTTTGAAGGCTCCAGGGCAGGGTCCTCCTGGATTCTTGCAGCTTCTGGTGAGCCCGGAGCTCCCTGGGGTGCCTTGGCTTGCAGCTGCATCAGTTCAATCTGCCACCATCCTCCCTGGCACGCTCTCCTGAGTGTCTCTGTTTTCTCTTACAAGGACACAAGTCACTGGACTTAGGGTTTACCCTAATCCAGTATGACCTCATTTTACGTTAACTGGCTATATCAACAAAAAATTCAGTTCCAAACAAAGTCACGTTCTGAGGTGTGTTCATGACTATTTGGAGGATACTATTTTGGAGGGAGGCACCATGCAACCCAGTCCAGGCTCCCGTCCACAAACGTCCCCAATTGCCCTCCCTTATCCCTAAGTCCCTAAAAGACTGCACACACACACACACACACACACACACAGATGCACAGATATACACACAGAGCTCATAAGTACATGCATGTGGATACACATATGTGTATATATGTTATACAATGTTATATTGAAATGAATTAGCTCTACTTAGAGGCCACCTTCTAAACAGAACTGGGAATCTGAGACTGGGGCAGGAACCGAAACAGGATTCCTTGAGGTCTCTGCTCCTAATGTGGCTCTTCAGCAGCCGGGACAAATGGCATCTTCCATGCAGGGATTACTGATCACCTTGGCACCTACATTCCCACTCCCACTCTGCCTGAACAACCATCCCAATATGTTCCACTCCTCACCCCAACCAGCAATGACACAGCCCCAGTGGTTTCAGGGTGTGATGTGCTCAGAGCTCCTGCAAGCTGAAGATGAGACCTGCACGCACAGCGCGGCCCACCTGGTACTGCACAGCACGAGGTGAGTCACCTTCCCCATCTCCCTCAGTCCCTCCTCCCATCCGCCGCTAGCACATTCTGTCCGAGGTGATGACCAGGTCCTCTCACCCAAGGTAGTGTGAGCAAAATCCAGGCTGCACTTTGCCTCCTGCGTGGGCGACCCTGGTAGCGACGTCTCCTCCTCCTGCGTGGGCGACCCTGGTGGCGACGTCTCTTCCTCCTGCGTGGGCGACCC
>NW_016107500.1:1276420-1282325 GCF_001604975.1 Cebus imitator | reverse complement strand
TGGATGACCCTGGAGGCTGTTCGGGACCCTGGCTCCCCTGTGTGAGTGGAGTGGGTCTGGGGATAAACAAGGTACCATCCCTCAAACCTGTGCACAGGGCCCGATCCAGAGTCAGTGATCAGCACCTCATACTGTGACACAGCGCCAGGGTCTCTCCATAGAGTTGGAGAGGCTGATCTCAGGCTCCTGCGGACAATGGTAGCTGGCTCTGCTTTCTGCAGTGGTGCCATCAAGGTTGCTAAATCTGCCTCCAGAGCCAAGTCCGGTGATGAGGCCAAGCCTCAGATGGCAGGATCATCAGGTCAACCGCAGGAACACTGCCTAGCAGACCCCAGCTTTGACAGAGCTCCGGAGAGGGATGGAGGAGCTGGGTCCCCAGCTGTGTCCAGCCAGGTAAGAGAACACCCCAAATGGGTCGGCTCGGGGACCTCAAACCACACAGACTTCATGACTATCTTGGAGGAATCTTTTAAAGCCTCAGTTTCAGCATTTGAGTACACATGGTGTGTGCAAGCCTTCTGCTGGCAAAGTGGATGCAGCACAGGGCTGTGAGTCACAGGACGCTGCTGGATGCCCAGCCCCTCCGTGACCAGCCACACACCCATGGCCAGTCAGGCAGCCCCTGAAAGGCTGGGTTTATGTTAATACTGAAAAGCTGCTATCGAGTTTATTCAAAGCAATAATGTTCTGCCTGCAAAACACCTGGATTAGCCATCGGCTTGATGGTGGGACTGCTATGCCATTGGGTCTGCTTGTAAGCAGGGTATTCATACTTCAGAGGGTTCTATCTTCCAAAAACGCATGAGAACAATGCAATGTGCACCTGCCCAACACAGCAGTGTGGTGATGCTTCAGATCTGTGCATGACAAATCACTGCAGCCAGACAGTCCTCAAATTAGAAATGGCCTCATCTGTATTTCCAACGTGTTTAAAATTACATGGGCACATGCATCCCATCTCTGCGTTTGCCGTGCACTTACCAAAAACAAACAGCCCATTATGTGTGTGGTTTTGAAACTGTGTATAAATGACAAGCTGGAGCTTGTGTCTGTGTCTTCCATGGAGAACCTGTACTTGCCAGCTGAGGAGGGGGGCACAGCCCTCCCCTGGGCAACGAGGAAGTTCAAGTCTTCCTCTGGCAGAGCATCCTCAGAGGCTTCCTGCAACACTGCTGGGGACACAGAAATTCTCCCCATGCCTCCTGTTGGCAGCCACCTGTGCACACGCCGCTCCTGCCCGGAGCACTGCAGCGCAGCCCGCCCTCAACATACCTGCACTCCCGGGGTTCTGTTGAAGCGTGTGTATGCCAGGGCCATCTGCAAAAACTCCAGCTTTCCCAGCTGTGTGACTCCCATTGCCACCCACAGTATTTCTTCCTTATCACCAAGTCATGTCATTCTTTTTCTTTTTGTGTCATTTAATTATTTTTTTCCAAGAAACAGAAGAGAATCATTTGGTACAAGGAAGAAGACAAATGCTGCTGCTGTCTCTTCATGGACACACACTGCAAGGTGTTTCCGCCAGGTCTCGGTCCTGCGCTCCCCAATCTCGACAAGTCCCCACCGGGAGGAGCGGACACCGACACTTACAGTGGGCAGTAGGCCAACTCCAGGGGACCGGGAAAAGGGATGGGGCAGCACATGAATAGTGACCCAGCCCCACCAAGCCAGCCCAAAGCTCAGCAAGGGCAGGGTGCCCAATGGCCTGTCCTGCCTGAGGGGTTGGTGTGCTAGTTTGACGGGGTCCACAAATGATATGTCCACCCAAAGCCTAGGAATGTGACCTTCTTTAAAATAGCATCCTGGCAGATGTAATCAAGTTAAATTCTTAAGATGAGATCGCCCTGGGTTATCCAGGTAGGTCCTAAGTCCAGTGACAAGTGTCCCTGCAAGAGATGCAGAAGAGGAGCCACGTGAGGGTGAGGCTGAGATCCCAGTGATGGGCCACAAACCCGGGAGCTCCAGGAGCCACCAGAGTTGGAAGAAGCAAGGAAGCACCCCCCGCTAGAGCCTTTGGAGGGGCCACGGCTCTGCTGACACCTGCATTAGGGACTTCTGGCTTCTAGAGCTGGGACTGAACAAACTTGTTGCTTGAAGCCAGCCAGCTTGCGGCAGTTTGTGACGGTAGTCTCGGGAAACTCACACGGGCAGCAAGCAGAGTTCTGGGGCAGTATCAGCTCTCAGCCATTCCTTCCTATTCAAAGAGCTCCTGCATCCTCGGAGGCTGAATGAGTCTGTTCTCACACTGCTATGAAGACATAACTGTGACTGGGGAATTCATAAAGGAAAGAGGTTTAATTGACTTACAGTTACGCAGGGCTGGGGAGGCCTCAGGAAGCCTACAGTGATGGTGGAAGGCGAAGGGGCGGCAGGCACCTTCTTCACAAGGTGGCAAGAGGGAGGAGTGCAGGGGAAACTGCCATTTATAAAACCATCAGATCTCATGAGAACTCACTCACTATCACGAGAACAGCATGGAGGAACCAACCCCATGATCCAAACACCTCCCACCTGGCCCCTCCCTGACACACGGGGATTATGGCAATTACAATTCAAGATGAGATTTGGGTGGGGCACAAAGCCTAACCATATCGTAAGCTGTCCTTTTGACCTCTGATAAAAGAACAATGAAAAGTCTCACTCAAGCCAGAACAGAAATTAGGTCCCCGGATATGCCTGCCGATTTATTTTCAATTATCTCCTCTGTAAAATGCTTTTTGCAGGGTGATCACTTCATATTTGCCATGCATTTTGAGACTCGGGGGTTAAACAAGATTACAACAATTTAACTACAAGTGTAACTAGTAGTTATGATTGCCCCATCTTCAACAGGCCAGTAAGCAGATTGCCTCATCTACCAGTTCATTGCCCCATCTGTTTGCTCAGTTGGGATACTGGTTTCTTTTTATTATTATTATTATTATTATTATTATTATTATATTAGCTGACACGGGTTCTTGCTCTGTTTCTCAGGCTGAGTGCTGTGACAAGATCTCAATTCACTGCAGCCTCAACCTCCTGGGCTCAAGTGGTTCTCCCACCTCAGCCTCTCGTGTACCTAGAACGACAGGCATGTATCACCATGCCCAGTTAATTTTTGTATTTTTAGTGGAGACCGGGTTTCACCATATTTCTCAGGCTGGTCTTGAACTCCCGGGCTCTAGCAATCCACCAACCTCAGCCTCCCAAACTGCTGGGTACAGTTGTGAGCCACCACACCCAGCCTGCCTATTGGTTTCTTATGGCTGCTGTCACTAACCACCACACACTTGGACAACACAGAAATAATCTCCTAGAGTTCTGGAGGTCAGAGTCCCAACATCAAGATGTTAGTAGGGCTGTATTTCTTTTGAAGGCTTTAGGGGAGAATCCTTTTCCTGGCCTTTTTCAGCTTCTAAGGGCCATCTGTATAGCTCATGGCCCCATCTTCGTTCAAGCACAGAAGCATAGCATCTTCCTCCATCCATTATGCCTTTCTCACTGCGCCCCCCCCCAACCCCGTTTCCTTCCTCACATCTCCTTCGCTGGCTCTGACCCTCCTTCCTCCCTCTTGGAATGACTACTGTTATTATGTTGACCCACCCGCACAACCTCCTGTCCAGGAAAACCTTTCCACCAGGAAAACCTCCTGTCTTGGCTTATCCTTACCTTAACCACATCTACAAAGTTCCTAAGGTCGTGTAAGGCAATCTATTCACAGGTTCCAGGAATTGGATGTGGACAGCTTTGGGGTCATTATTCTGCTGACCACAGTTGACTGAGTCAAGGGTTTTATCCATAATCAGAAAGGGAGAGTGTCATAAAGAAAATCTGGAAATAGGGAATGGGAAACATAATGAGTTTAAGGGAGAGAAACAAGCTGAATATGAAGACACTGCTTAACATTCTCATGTTTGACTAAGTATGAGTTTTGAGAGCTGTGATTCATTACACTGTGGTGTGGTTAATTCTCTAACTTCAGGAATGAAGCCATGTGCTGGGTTTTTCTAAAGGGCCTCTTAATATAGATGAATGATCTAATTGCAAGTAATGCAACCTACTAGTGTTATGTAATAAAAGAGCCTTCAGTATTTTAGATAAATACATATATGGCTAAGTTACTGACAGTTGCTCTGATGGCCTCCAGTGAACCACACCTCAAAAAACTCAAGCCATTGACTTGGACGTGGCACTGGCTTTGGCCAGCCAGACATCAGCAGGTGAAGCGAAGAGCTTGCATGTTGGGGTGTGTTCTTTTGGATCTCTCACTCTTGGGAACCTCCCTCTTAGAATTCAATATCCATGCCATGAGAAGCCCGACCTCACCACCAAAAAAGGTGCACACAGAGGAAAACCAAGGATCCTGCAACAACCCCAGCTCCTCCAGATCCCAGCCACAGCCAGCTCCACCTCGCCAGCCACATGGGTGAGCCACCTCGGAAGTGGATCTGCCAGTCCCTAGTGAAGCCCTTGTCCCATTAAGCCCTGACCAAATCAGAGTAGTGGGCAAACAAACGGTGGTTGATCTTTTAAGCCACTAAGATTTACCTTCCTTAATTTCAAGGGACAGGGGGTGAATAGGGTGTTACCCAACAAGAGACAACAGAAGCCACCGCTTTCATTCTCTCTTCCTTCTTCCTTTCTTCCTACACATCTACCTATTGTCAAACAGTGCACTGGTTATCCACTGCTAAGTAACAAATTACCCCTGAACTCAGTGGCTTAAAACGACAAATCTCTTTTGTATTGAAGATGCTGTGGGCCAGAAATTTAGGCAGGGCTTAGCTGGGTGCCTCCCAAGCAGGGTCCCTTACAGGCCACAGTAAAAGAATTGCTCAGGCCGGTCATCTGGGCTCCACTGGGAAGGATCTGCTCCCAAGCTTGAAGCCTTCTGACCAGAGCCCCCCACACCCCCGTCTCTTGCCACGTGGGCCTCTCTGTAGGACAGCTCCTCACGTAGTAGGCGATGGCCTTTCTGAATATAGCAGCTCCACCAACCTGTTCCAGTCAGACTATGAAGAGAAACAGCTTCTGTCTTAGCTTTATTCTGGGTCTCTCTCTCACCTTTACCTTCACACAGGAACTATTTGACCTTTAATTTTTATCTAAGTAATGTAAGTACATGCATTTAAATTTTTATGTTAAAAATCAATGCAATCTAGAGTGTTGGTACAATAATCCAGTGATAATTCACAGTATGTAATAAGGGCATTCTGTACTTCAGATAGCCCGGGACCAAAGTGGTATAGCAACAGATTCCTAGAAACTAACTTGGATGCAGGATCATTTTAGAATCATAAAAATAAACATAGAGCGGTGCCCTTTAAAAGACAGCCACATTCTTCCCATCCTAACAGGAGAAAGTTGATGGGTATCTGGATCCTAGAAACAACTGAAACTTGGCTAAAAGCTGTGCTAAGGCCTCAGAAAGGAAAGCGGTGCACATGAGTGTGAAGAAAGTACATCACCACTGATCCAGTGACATCAGCAAGATACCCATGAAGACAAAGCTGCTGAACTGAAAGTCCCTGCAAATGGCCTACCCTCAGGTTCCAAATGGGCTGAGGCCAGAGGGAATGAATTAGTGAGTCAAGACCATTTTGAACTCAGGTCTTTTTTTGGAGCTGAAACATGCAGGGTATTCTGGAAGGATCATTTTACATCCATCCATCCACCCATCCACCCATCCATCTATCCATCCACCCAATGATCCATCCATCCATCCATCCACCCACCCATACATCCACCCATCCATCCACGCATCCACCCATCCATCCATCCATCCACCCACCCACCCATCCACCCACCCATCCATCCATCCATCCATCCAATCATCCATCCATCCATCCATCCACCCATCCACCCATCCATCCATCCAATCATCCATCCATCCATCCATCCACCCATCCACCCATCCATCCATCCA
>NW_016107500.1:1274084-1276141 GCF_001604975.1 Cebus imitator | reverse complement strand
CCACCCACCCATCCATCCATCCAATCATCCATCCATCCATCCATCCATCCACCCATCCATCCACCCATCCACCCATCTACCCATCCACCCACCCATCCATCCACCCATCCATCCATCCATCCATCCATCCACCCACCCACTCATCCATCCATCCATCTACCCATCCAACCATCCATCCATCCATCTATCCATCCATCCATCCATCCAACCATTCATCTGCATTCGCTATTTCAGCTACTGAGCTCCCAGCCAGCTGACCAGAATGACCTGAGGATTATAAAGTATGGATGCACAGATGGGTGACATCAGCTCCCTGATGAATACTCTGGGGGAGGAAACAGTCCTTCCAGAATCCAATGCATGTGTGACATTTAATTTTTGCCTACTCACAAACTCACTTTGTACACTTTCTCTTGGTCACTGCTAGACCCATGCAAGATTCTTTAAACACCCAGATTTACTTGTGTTATAGAATCTGAGGCCAAATGTATACATCAGTTTGCTCATTTACTTAATAATTGATACGCACGCATTACATCTCAGGCACTGTGATAAGTTCAGGTTATAGTAGTGGACAAGGCTGGTGTGGTCCAGGCTCTTAAGGAGATTATAGTCTTGAAGGTCAGACACTTCCTCTGTAACTCTGAGAGTTACCTTTGGTACTTACTAGATGTCAAAGGAGAGTTTGACAAACAGATCAACACTGGGCTGAGGTGTCAGAGAAGGTGAAATAACAAAAATGGTTTTTACACTGCAACCTGAAAAGGGCACAGGTGAGCCAGGTAAAGAGGTGAGTTATACGGAGGTTTGGGGGTCTGGGAGGATGAAATACTAGTATGACTGGGGCAAAATAAATAAATAAAATCAAGTTAATGGGATACTTAGGAGACTTAGCAATGGCAATGACACCGGGGCAGGGGAAGAGAGAGGGACAGAAAGGAGGCAAAGATGATATGAACAGATAAAAGTTCATGCCACTTTCTGAGGCAGACACAGAGGGAGACTTGGGTGGGAAAGGTATATCTGTGTAATTTTAGAGACACTGAGTTTGAGCCTCCTGGAGAATAGCCAAGAGGAGAAAAAAATGGAAGTTGGGTTACAGAAGTGTAGGCCTCATTTAGGCTGGGCTATAAATCTAGAATCTCAGCACAGAATGGTAACTGGTGCCAGGGGATAGATGAGCTTAGCCAGGGAGAGGGTGGGTAAGGAAAGATGCCTTGAGGAGCCCAGCACTGAACCTCTGCTGGAGCATGCTGTTTAGAAGTCCAGGAAAGAGAGGACTATCCTGAAGCTGAGCTGGTGGAATGAGGCCTAGACTCAGCATTTTAATAAGCTCCTTCGTGGTTCTGCCACAAGTAGGCAGAAAATTGCCTTGGAGAAACTCATTCTGATAGAGAGCTTGGATAGCGCAGACCCTCAGCTAATGTTGACTGAACAAACGTGTTTTGTAATTACATATCTTGTCCGTTTTTCTGTATCAATGCATACAGGTCTTCATCCATTCATTCATGTTAGTCATAGCATAGTTATCCAGGAAATGGATAAACCATTGATTTATCTAAGCCATTGTTAATGGACATTCAAGTTACTGCGTTTTTTTCTTTATAAACAACGTAACAATTAACACCTGCCTATTCTTCTGCTGGGTTATTTTTCTTATTTGTGGAAGAGTTCTGCATAGTAGTTATTAAGTTCCTTGTGATATGTATAAAAAGGATCACAACGGGGCTCAGTGGCTCACATTTATCACCTCAGCACTTTGAGAAGCCAAGGAGGGAGGATCACTTTAGGCCAGGAGATTGAGGCTAGCCTGGGCAATATACTGAGACTCTATCTTTACAAAAGGAAGATAAAAAACATTAACCAGATACGGTAGTGCATACTTATAGTCCCAGCTACTCAGGAGGCTGAGGTGGGAGTATCCCTTGAGCACAGAAATTCAAGATTATAGTGAGCTATTATTGTGCCACTGCACTTCAACCTGAGCCACAGAGTGAGACCCTGTCTCTATTTAATAAAAAAAAAAAGGGAAGAAAGAAAGAAATCTTTATCTATCT
>NW_016107500.1:1244569-1273995 GCF_001604975.1 Cebus imitator | reverse complement strand
TTAGTTTTTTCGCCTTTTGAGTTTATGGTGTTTTTAGCCTTATGTTATTTTTTTTCCTAATTTAGCTATATAGCCAAATGTATCAATCTTTTCCTTTGTAACTTCTTAGGTTTGTGGTACATTTTAAAAGTTTAAGAAGTGGTACATCGGCCACCTAACGTCACCTGGGTCTTGACAGGACCAAGGGCTGCATATTCTGTCGAACTCCCTTGAAGCAATGGCACCTCTGTCACACGGACAGATGGGTCACCTCTATGCAGGTGAGTGGCAGGAAACAGAGCTGGCTCGCATGGTTATACAGTGTAAGCCTGTGACCCTGTTTGTAGCCAGCACCTGTACTGTCACTGACTGTAGAAATATTTTAACGAGGCATCTATATATATTTGATAGGATTCAAAAATGGAAATAACACAGAAAATTAATAAAACTACTCAGTGGCATTACCAATACTCCCCAGAGATGAGCACTTGCCCTTATAACTAACAACACCTGGATATTTCAGGACTTGAGGGCAATAGACTGGTGGCATCACAATCCTAATCACGTGTAACTCCAATAGCTCAACTTCCAGGAATTTACCCTGAATCATAATTGAACAAGCGGAAGGTGTTAGGTCAAAGACACTAACTTCATATTAGTGAAAACCTGTGACCCACACAGGTACCCAATGGGAGCTGATGAACTAAGCCGAGGAGAGCCACAGATACTTGTGACATGGTGGGCACAGGCCAAGCTCTCCCACTCAGCTGCACGACCTGGGCAAGTGCCTCAGGTCCCTCATCTGTAAGCCTCACTGCTTTACCGTGGGAATTGAGGCAATGCATAGAACGTGCTTAAACTGTCCAGCATGTAAATAACATAACTGCTGTTAACATATTAATGGAACACTAAATATTAAAATTATGTGGGAGAAACTTTATTGAGTTGCCCAGATGTCATGGCAACCTGCAGAATAACACAGGTTACCAACTCATGTGTATAGTAATAATCCCACATCTAGTTACTCAATGTGTGTGTGTGTGTGTGCGTGCATCTGTGCACAAAGAAAAACGTCTAGATGGGTGAAAATCACAATATCAACAATTTGGGCAGAAATATGGAGATTTTTGTAGCTATATTTTTCAGTTTTCTGTAATGAACCCTTCTGATTGTATACTCAAAAAGATAAAGAATGTTCTAGTTCTGTGTAAAGGTGGGGCTTAATTTTTGCTTTTCCGTTCTAACTCAGAGGCAGCACAGATTACCGAGAGCAGTGAAACAGGCTCAGGCCGTTTGAATCCATACCGGCCTCATGGTTCGGCGGCGTCCTTGGGCATAACAAAAATCAGTGGGCCCGGGGCTGTTTGTCTGATCTGTGTCTGGAGGAAGAAAGGGATGGGGAGGAAGAGATGAGGAGCAAAGCAGGGATTGACAACGAACTGCGTGACAGTGGGCACGGGTGATGTGAAGAAGCTGATCGAAATGGTTGATCCGGCCCCAGGATGGCTCTCATCGTCATTCTTTTAACCAAACCAAGGTCTTTGAGAGGAAGGGATGAAGGGCCAATGGAAGAAAGAATGAGGCCAGGGGTGTGTACCTGAACCCAAGTTCCTCTGGGTGGAGAGGCCTGGAAGACAGTGGCAGTGACAGTCACAGCATCCCTTGCCGAGTGTCAGACGTGGCCTGGAACCCTCCAGTGCTCTCACGCTGACATCAATTCCGAGCTACGCAGATCCCTCGGCAACTCAGGGGATTTGAAAGTGATGGGCACTTACGACTAACAGGAATGGCAGGTGGGGTGGAAAAAGGAGACCTTCCTGTGAACTCAGGGGCATGTGGCCTGTCACAGCATCGAGAGGCTTCAACACCTATTCACTGCCTGGGGACCCACTGTGGTGGTGTCATCACTGATGAGAGTCTGGTGATGAGATACACCAGGCAGTGCATCCATATACCCAAACTTCTACTCAAAAAGACTGGTGTATATTACAGAATAATGTGTGACAGCTACACCTGCCCCACTGGGCCTAGGTCCACAGACTCCCATGCTGTGGGGCTATTTCCACCAGCTGCCAGATATGCATCTGAGTCACCCACTCCCTATTCCCAAGGCTCAGACATCAGGATTCAAACAGCCCGAGGCCAGCCGAATAACTCAGTCCCAGGATACGTCCGGCACAGCCTCCATGTTTCAGAGCCCAGGAAGAGGCGACTGTGGACACCCTGGACCCACCAGGAGCCAGCAAAGAGGGAGGTGAAGCTGCAGGGCTTTGGGCACGCTATTTAAGCCCTGGTGCCCGAACTTCAACATGAGTAATATAAAGAAAGCCGGACCCTGCAGGGCTGGTGAGGGCCAGCTGAGTGGATGCAGGTGAAGTGTGTGGCAAGAGCCAGCGAGCCATGTGCCCACAGGGCCCTGGTGCAGCAGTCAACAGTCAGCATCTTCATGCCGGAAAAACCAGGCAGACAGGGACTGCAGGCACCCGACCTGCCGGACAGGGGCCTAGTCTTCTCTAACAGAAACTCTTCCCCTGGGTAGCAGTCCTTTTCTAGTGCTTTTGGAGAGAACAGAACTGCTAATGAGGGACCAACTTCCTAAGGGGCCCTGTCCCTGACTCAGGAAATACAACCCTCCTGGGGACCGTTCTGGACTGAGTTGCATCCCCACAACACTCCAGTGTCAAAGCCCTAAACACAGGACCTGAGAATGTGACTGTATTTGGCTGTATTTGGAGACGGTCTTCAAAGGAGTAAGTTAAAAATGGTTCCTTTGGGCGGGTCCTAATACCACCTAACCTGTGTCCTTAGATTCCAAAGAGATTAAGACACACAGAAGAGACACCAGGGCTGTGACACACACAGAGGAGTGGCCATGTGAGGACACGGCGAGCAGGTGGCCATCTGCAGGCCAGGGAGGCCTCGGGGGAAACCCACTCTGCTGGCACCGTGATCTTAGACTTGCAGCCTCCAGAACTGTGGGAAAATAAATGTTTGTTGTTTAAACCACCCAGAATGTAGTGTGTTCTTCTGACAGCCCTGGCTAGGATCTAGGCTGGTTCAGGATCAATCGTAAGAGGCAAATCAATGCAGATCCCCTGGCCCCATCCTAAAGCCTGTGGCTTAATAGGTCTGAACTGGGGCCTTACCTTGCTAACCAGCCTGCCCAGGCCATTCCAACACAGGAGTCTACAGGTGGAGCCCGGCACAGGCCACACTAGGGCCTCAACTCCTACAGATCACAGAAACAGCGCCACCTGCAGTTCATGAGAAATGCAGTTCTCAAGCCCCCCCCACCCCCACCCCCACCCCCACCAACCAGGTGCAGTTTCACCAAATCCCCTCGTGGTCTATAAGCACGCACTGCAGGGCGTCCTTCAATGAAAACATTATGACTTTTTTCTCTTAGTTTAAATAAGCTCCACAGTAACTGGACTTCTAAAGCACCTTTCTGTTTGCCTGATATCTACTTTAGCAATAATTTTTTTTTACAACTCTCTGGCTCAACAAAGTAAATAAAAGTATATTTTATCACTGTTTAAAAAAAAAAAAGAGTGTCCGCAAACTGGTGTTCCACAGCCCCTAGGAAAGGGGTTGTAGAAAAAATTGGAATTCTACGTTTTGCTTTAGCTTTTCCTGCCTAAATGCCTGGAGAACAAATTTTCTTATGAATATTACGAACCCTCTGGGAAAGTAATAATTGACTGTTTACAAGACACACTGTACTA
This sequence comes from Cebus imitator, assembly GCF_001604975.1. NCBI lineage: Eukaryota > Metazoa > Chordata > Mammalia > Primates > Cebidae > Cebus > Cebus imitator. Next base: position 1,270,291 of record NW_016107500.1, on the reverse strand, counting down.
TATTATAAAAATATTACAAAAATAATTACATGGAATAAGCCACTTAGTTTATTGTACACATGTCTAATTGAAATCCATGAAAACAGTTACATTTAAAACATTTATGCACTATACTTGAAAATGTAAAATACCAATTTAAGTATTTTCCACATTGAACCGATTTTTCTTTTAAAAAGATTTTTCCTAGTCTTTTAGCTTTCTGACACAATAAAATGGAACAGAAAGAGTACAGTAAAAGGAAAATATTAGGCAGAATGTTGTAAAACTTTTAATTTACCCATCATATTTAACATTTCCAAGCCTGTTTTCCTGCGCCCCATCTGCCTGCAGAGAATGATCCCCATGGTGACATGGAGTCACCACTCTGAGAGCCAGACGACACCGGATGGACAGAGGAGCTGCTGGAACGGCTGGGACACAGCTCCGCTTCTCCTCTAGCCCCGCTGTCCCATGAGGCCGAACAATGAAGACAGAGGGGCTGAGGGGCGTTAACAGGGCCCAGTCCCATGTCAGCAGGAAGGTGGCATCAGCGCTCCAGTCCCAGCCTTAGGCAGCATCGCGGTCACAGGGATCTTCGCAGAGGGAGGGTGAGCCGGTTAAGAAGGCGGGTGATCCTCCCCCCGGATGCTTCGATACTTAGCCATGTCTTCCGGAAATACTTTAGAAAGTTCTTGAATCAACAGGCTTTTAAATTTCTACAAAGAAAACACATTTTCAAAGGAGCTCTCTACTTCAACACTCCAATAGCTATTTAAAATATGCCTTTTGGGAGTTTAAACACAGGGCCCACTAAGCAAAACAGGGCCACGGGACTGACCTGAGACTTCCACTGATCTCAGAGGAAATGACACCAATGGCAACATATGCAAAAGGAAGCGAAACTGCACAGCCCTGGGCGTCACCACCAGCGGCACGATTCTGCACTGCCCAAAGGCATCGATGTGACAGGAGCCTGCTGTAACTGTAAGCCACGTTCCTGGGGGCCCAGTGGCTGTGTTCACGTGGAGAGAGACGTTTCTGCTGGTCAATATAATTCTCACTCAGCTTTACCAAGCAGACCGGATCAAAACCATCACCCCTCGCTTCTGATAAAGAGTACACTAGGCGCTGAAGGTGATGCTGGACCAACAACTCCTCAATCCCAAATGGACAAACAGAGATGACGTGTGGGCACCATACCAGCAACTCTAACAAAACACCACTTCCAAGGTGTGCTGCTTACCACCAGGAGGGGATCACCTGCATGGGATTCTGGAAGCCCTGTGGCCTGCCTGTGACTAGGCAGGTCTCCTTCTGACAGCTCCTCCCCTAGCTCCTCTCACTCGGCCAGAGCACCAAGAGGCCACTGTGCGACCATCCCTGACTGTGCACATCGGCCATGGCTGAGCACACGTGTCCCAGTCTGGCTCCGGGCATCAGTAGGAACAGGACATTCACATCCCCTGTGATCCTGGAGCTCAAGGAGCCGGCAGAGGAGGCAGAGCAAACAGAAAAAATAAAAGGTAAATCTTGACCAGGATTCTCAAGGAAAGCAGCTTTAGAAAAGGCTGATCCCAAAGGCTTCTGTGAGGAGGCGAAATCATCTGAGACTGGAAGGACGGCACATGGAAGAGCTCTAGGCAGAGAAGATAGCAGGAGAAAAGAACACAAACGAAGAGGTGGATGTATTCCAGAACTGAAAACCAGGCCAGCATAGATGGCCTGGAGGAGGAAGGGGCAAGTGGTGTGAGCTGCAGGAGAGGCGGGCTGGGATCCCTGCTGTACACAGCAGTCAGTCACAGTCACACGGCGCCAACAGGCATGAGCGGCCGTGAGGTCCAAACAAAGAAACCAAACACCAATTTGAACCACATTTGAGTCAATTTAAGAAAAAATTATTTCATGTTCAAGTGCAGAGAGTTCTCTACATCTCATCAAGGCAAAGAAAAACTAAGCAGATGATCTGGAAAATTTCATGACAGTGGATATGGTAAAAAGAAGTGTGGAGGTCAGAAGCTGAACAAAGAGAAAAATCAATATTCGAGAATCCTCTAAACCAAAGAACTATGACTACATGGGAAGCCTTCAACAGTAGGAATTACTACAGAAATAGAAAGTATCAATGCAATAAAAGTGCGTCTTAAAAAATTGAAAACAATCACAGCTAGTGAGAACTACCAAACACAAAAATTACCCTGGATTTTCTTAAGAGTAAGATTAGTGTATGTTTTTAATGCTACTACACAGATCACTCATATCTAATTTTACTTACTGCCTATTACACAATTCAGAAATCCCAATGTGTAAAATTATGAAATGGTCAATATTCTAGCAAGTATGGAAAAAAAATGACAGTCTCTTAACCAAATTTCACTGAGAAGGCATCTCTTCCCAGTGTATTTCTGACACTCCTTAGAGTCTTACCTTCATGGTGTCAATCTTGCCTTTAACTTGCTCATTTTTAGCTAGAGCCCTCTCCAGGCACTCTTTGGTGTAGAGTTGGGGGTTTCGACCTTGATCTATATATCTGAAAACATGAAACGTTTCAATTAGCATTCCCATATTCCCATGACCGATGCCTATTCTCTCAGCTTTCTGAAAGACATGGGGGAAAAATGGTCAGGAATATATAACTGCACATGGCCTTGTTTAGACAAAACTGAGTCTAGGAACCAGGGGAATTAAGATTCCTTCATTTACATAAGTACAGTTAATCTGATCTCATTACTTCTGATAATATGAACAGCTCATAAAATCAAGTAATGATCACTTATAAACCAAAGCACACTCACAGGCCGTATCACTTTACATTTGTTTAGCATTTGCACTTTTCAAAATTCATTCACGCTATTATTACCTTTTTGATTCTTATAACAGCCTGTATGGTAAGGCAACTCTTGACAATAGAAGAAACTAAATGAGCTCCGGGGGTTCAGGCCTGGGTGACACAGGGGAACCCTGCTACGATGCAGCCTCCACTCCAGGTCAGCCCCGCTGCTTGGCAAACGCTCTGTGGAGGAGCTTCAGGGGAAAGGAAAGGAGAGCTACAAGCCAAGGGTCCCAGTAGCGACAGCCCCAGGATCATTTTACAAAGCATCCCACTGCTTTAAAAAGAAGAGGGGGCTTCTTTTTAAAGCAGTGGGATGCTTTGTAAAATGATACCACTTCACTAAATATACTACTTCATTAAATACACCTAAGTAGTTTAAATATAACAGAGACATTCTGGCCAATTATTTCTAAACGGTATAAAGCTGTTACTTAGAATTTCTGACACTTCCCCCAGAAATTATCTTCATTATCCTAAAGACTTAATTAAGCATACCGCCTAGATCAGTATCTAAATTTTACCAAGAGCAGGCCACCTGCCTATTTCTGTACACTAAAGAAATCTTATCATTCAACTAAATTGAATCACTCATTATTTAAAACAAAAACAAAAACTGAAAACTCACTCCTTTTTAGCTTTTTTTTTATAATTGAGGCCAAAAATACAAAATCACTTGAGAATAAAGATATCATTAGGTTACTACCAATGGTATAAAAAACAGTAGGCTTGACAGACAGCAAAAGATAAAAACAGTGCAAGTTCTAGAAATTCTATTTCATTTCGGTGTTTTTAAAATAATATAATGTAGCAAATTGTGGTTAATTCTAAACAAAATCTATCCATTTCTCAAGAAAACCTGACAGGCTCACAGAATAAGGTTGACCATGTGACCTGACAGCCATTTCTTCAACAACATGGACATCCTGCTCAGACTTGGTTATTTTAAGACTCAAGGGTGGAACCCACTCCTGCCCATATACGAAGTCCTGGGGACAAGGGCCAAGCTCTTTTCATCTTAGCTAAAGACACAGTTGGTGTGTATGTAAACGTATATGCTGAAAAGGTCACTTGGGGACCGGGAAATTCCGTCTACATCGGGTAGACATTGGCAGCCGGTTTGCAAATGAACTCTCAGGATCTGCTCTGTATTAGGGCTCACTGGCATCCTCCTCCTGACACCCCAGGTCAACCTCATCCGTCCCTGGGCCCAGCACTTCCTTCTGCCCTGAAGCAATCTGTTCTGATCAGTCTCCATTTGTTCTGCTTCAGAAGACACAAGTAGTTACTTGCCACTTGTCACTCTGTGCATCCCCTGCATTCATAACCAGAGGAGCACAAAGGACACTGCATTCCTGGACTCAGGCAGAAAGCCAAAGCCAAGAGTACTCTCAGGCGTAAAACCTTCACTCCCACCTGAAGTCAGACGTCTCAGTGGTGCACACTGAACACAGGTAGGGAACACGTGGCGAAGTCATCAGCAGGTGAACAGAAGATCAGAAACCAAGAAAACCACCTCCGTACCTGCCCTGTCTCTGTAGGCTGCTGCTGCACTATAACTAGAACTTGTATCTCTGACCTTTTGGAATGGAAAACCACCATAATTTTTTCCCTTTACTACTCAAGGAAATCTAGTGATTTACATTGGAAGTTTTGCTGCAAGAAATACTAAAACGTTCCTGCTGTTGCGAACCAGCACCAGGAGGGAGAGGCTGCTTCGCACTGGGCAAGAAAGTGTGAGTCCAGGGTTTCGTCTTAACTCTGACACTTGTTAGGTAAACAACCGGTTGCAGTTACTTATCAGCTCCTTCACGTGTGAAATCAGAGATGTGACTAAATCAATGTGATAAAACCTGGATTTAAAAAATCTAAAAAGCTTATTCCTGTATATGTTCTCAGGACTATTACTGAGATAGGTGCACACAACTCTCCCACAGAAAACAGTGAACAGCCTCCCAAGCATACTTGAAATAAGAATCCTTTCTTTCCCCCTTCGACAGAGCAGGTATTTCCATCTCTCAGAACTAGCACTCCACAGGCAGTTTGGAAACATCAAACCAGACTGCTTTTCAGGCTGTTTCTGGCTGCTGTTTTTAAAAAATGTATAATATAGCCCTCATATGACTTTTCACCTCTTAAGGAAGAAAGGAAGTTTTGTGATTGTTCTTTAGCCTAAGCAGGACTTTGAAAACCTATGATGTTTTTCATGTATTTAATAAGCCTTTATTTACATGTAACTTTTTTCAACAATGCAATATTAAGGAAATTCTTTTTTAGTTTTGTAATCCCATTAAAATGTTAAGTTCCATGAGGACAAGTATTTTTGTCTACTTTTTTGCCACTGGCACATCCCCAGCACCTAGGCTGTGCCTACCACACAGCAGGCACTCAAACGTCAGTGATGAAGAAGTCATGACACCACACCACAACTGAACAAGATTTATACCCAAGACTAACATCAAGAATGTTACTTACTCAAAAACTTCTAACGGTACAGTAATATCATGAAGCTGCTGTCTGCACTTATCAATATCCTGTAAGCCAGTAACGATAAAATTCCTGGGGGAAAGGCAAAAACACAGTGGTCCTGTTAGTTTCACTTAATAAGCCCCACCCACAGAGCTACCACCCACAGAGCTACCCAGCCATCTGGGGCTCCACACAAGCTCTCCTCACACTTGTGCGGGTCATACACGGCCCTGACCTCTTTGGTTAGCTACAGGATTCCTAGGACACCTTTAGAGTTACAAGACACTCTTAAATGTTTGTTACTTCCCTTCTAAACTAGAAATTGCCAGTAAGGAGGATTGCGAGGGAACCTGATAAAAAATATGAACCTTCTGTCAAAAACAATGACCTGACTGAGCATATGACCGTGTGCGGTATCAGCGAACACATACGGCAGCGGACCATACTCAAGGTCCGAGCGAAAGCAAGCCATCCTTCCTGGTTTAGCTTCCTCTCCTCTCTGGGCCCTTCTTACACCAGCCCTGGCCTGGCTATTCCCACAACACTGGGTATGGAACCTCGGCTGCAATATTTTGCATGCCCGTGCCCCATATGAAGCCCTTCTCGAAAGTGCTGTACTTTCATTTGCCTTTTCTCCGTCCCGGGGCCTAGCGCCACGACCAGCACTAGGCTGTTGCCAAAATATAATAATAATTAATAAACGTTCTGTAACCTTCCTCACCACCACCTCCCCCCAGTTCCCCCACTGTCAGGCATCTGCAGGAGGTGGCTTCGGAGTGTCACCTTCTGAGGCGTAGTTTAGGGCGCACACTCACTGTGGAGCCTGCCTCCCCTCAGGGGACAGGGACTGAACTCCCAGAAGGGCTCCAGGAGGAAGGGCTGGGAGGGGTCACATGAGAGGGGAGACGCTAGAACAGAAAGCATGATTCCCTTAATAGGGAAACGGTAAGTACATCATCCGGCCATGATTATGTCTCCAAACAGGCCCCAAAGAGGTTCCTCTAATCAACTTGGGAGGGAGACGGTTGGCAACAAGCGGCAGCGCGGGTCCCGCCCTCTGAACACAGCCAGGAAAGACGCCCCGGGCTCCGGGACCAGACAAGAGAGCTGGTGGGGCAGGAGCAGCGGTCAGGTTCGGCTCTGCCTCCCTCGATCCCCGCTCCCCGAGCACACGCTGCCAGGCCAGGCCCTGGGGAGACGCCGGCAGCCTCGGGCCGCTACTCACAGCTTCTGGTTGAGTCCGGCCTGGCTGCTGGGCTGGAAGTCACTGACGATGATGCCGAGCTGCCGAATGTTCTCCACGAACTTCTCCAGGTGCTCTTCTAGGTGGTCAAACTTCTCCGCCATCGCCTCGGCCAGACCCCAGCCGCACAGCCTCAGCCAGCAGCGCCGCAGGGGTGGCCCTACGCTCCCGCTTCCTGCTTCCGTCCGGACAGATACCACTTCCGTTTCCTCTGGGAGCGCGCAGACGAGGTGTTGGGGGCGGAGCCTGGTTGTCGGAACGGGCTCGTTGGGGGCGGGGCCTAAGGGAGGGGAGGGGAGGGGCCTAAGGGCGGGGAGGGGAGGGGCCTACGGGCGGGGAGGGGAGGGGCCTAAGGGCGGGGCCGGCCGGGCTTTCGGGGCTGCGCTCTGGATACCCAGGAGGCTTCCGCGCGCAGCGGGGCGAGTGCTTACACTCACATCAGACCTGCCTCGGTCATGGGAGAAGTTGAACACTTCGTGCAATGGAGCATCTTCAAGCAACACACACTTGGATGAAAATCCTAAAGTTTGTATGAAGGACCAATAACGGTAGTCTCCCTGACCCTCTGCCAGAACCCTAGGGATCAGCGCGGGCCTCCCTCCTTTCCTCTTAGGTGTAATCGGCGCCACCTCCCCTAGCTCTTGCGGCTAACCCTGCTTCCCAGACCCTTGCTGCCTTCCCAGGTAAGGCCCTCACCTCCTCAGGCCAATTCTGACCAAACAGCGCCCTATGGGGTTGCCCTGTCGCTGAAAATAACCTCCCTTCCTTCACAAAGCTTTTAGTAAACTGCCGTTTATCCATTGAAATTTAGCTTTGATCATCTCACTCTTAAGCTTAAGAAACTTTAATGCCTGATTTCCTATGGTACCTGACATCTCCCCCAGCCTGTTTAAATTACTCAAGTGATTTCTTCTTTTACCGAATGTATTTGTGGCCTGTACTTTTCAGTGCAAAGTGAAGGAGCTCTGCTAGGTAATCTCCAAAGCCTCTCCCAGCTGTGACCAGAAATGGAAACCAAGAGAAGGTAAGTGACTTGCCAAACTTATGGAATCAGGGCACTCCAGCTGGTATGGTAGGCTGGGCTGATACACGGAAATGTTACATAAAATACTTCTCTCCTGGTTTAAAACAATTAACTTTAGGGAGTTGTAAAACAAAGTGGAGGCTGGGGGCCGGGGCTTACACCTGTAATCCCAGCACTGTGGGAGGCCAAAGCTGGAGGATCACCTGAGGTAAGGAATTCGAGACCAGCCTAACCAGTATGGTGAAACTCCGCCCCCATCTCTACTAAAAATTCAAAAATTAGTCCCACTTGGCAGCGTGCGCCTGTAGTCTCAGCTACATAGGAGGCTAAGACAGGAGAATTGCTTCAACCTGGGAGACAGAGATTACAATAACCTGAGATTGTACCATTGCATTCCAGCCTGGGCAACAGAGCGAGGAAACTCAGTCTCAAAAAGAAAAAAAACAAGGTGGAAATAAAAAATGTTTAAAGTTATTGGGGAGGGGTAAAGACATTAAGTGAACGACCTTACTCAATTTTCATAAGTAAGAAAGAGGTCGATAATTGATGGAACTTAGGCTTTGGTGAGCATGTATTTTAAAAATTTAAGGGTATCTCTTTGCTAGTGTATATAATTCTCAAACTAGCAGAGAGGTAGAAGGGAGTAAAGAAAACACAGTCAGCCCAATAGAAGGCAAGAAAAGGAGGGGATAGAGAAGCAAAGAACAAGTATGGAAAATGAAACGCACAAAATAAAAGGCAAAAATTAAAGGAACACAACTCAATCTCAAAAAAACAAAAGAAACCATTTTTAAATGGGCAAAGGACCTGAACAGATACTATTCAAAAGAAGATATAAAAATGACCAGCATAAATGCTCAGCATCACATATCATCAGGGAGATACAAATAAAAAGCACAATGAGACATCACCTTACACTGTTAGAAGAGCTATAACCAAAAAAGCCAAAGAGAATGAATGTTGATGAGAATGTGGAGAAAAGGGAATCCTTGTCTACTGTCGGTGGGAATGTAAATTAGTACAGCCCTAATGGAAAATAGCATGGAGGTTTCCCAAAACTCTAAAAACGGAATTGCCATATGATCCAGCAGTCCTGCTTCTGAGTATATACTGTGAACCCCGAATATCTGAGACAAGTCTTAGTTAATTTAAAAGTTTATTTTGCCAGGGTTGAGGATGCACACCCATGACACAGCCTGCGGAGGTCCTGACCACATGGGCCCAAGGTGGTCAGGGCACACAGCTTTGTTTTACACATTTTAGGGAAACATGAGACATCAATCGATATGTGTAAGGTGAACATTGGTTCCATCCGTAAAGGCAGGACAACTCAAAGCTGGGAGGCGCCTTCCAGGTCACTAGTAGGCAAGAGACACATGGTTACATTCTTTTGCGTTTCTGATTTGCCTTTCCAAAGGAGGCAATCACATCTGCGTCTGTCTAACTGAGCAGGGGAATGACTGGATAGAATGGGAGGCTGGTTGTCCCTAAGCATATTCCAGCATAACTCTCCCTTTAGCTTAGTGATTTGGGGGCCCCAAATTTTATTTTCCTTTCACAATACCCAAAGGAATTGAAATCACTATGTCAAAGAGATATCTGTGTTTCCGGAAAGAGGTTCCAATCCACACCCCAAGAGAAGGTACTTGGATCTCACACAAGAAAGAATTCAGGGGGAGTCCATATGCAAAGTAAAAGCAAGTGTATTTGTAAAATAAAGAAATAAAGAATGGCTACTCCATAGGCAGAGCGCCCCGAGGGCTACTGGTTGCACACTTTTATGGTTATTTTTTGATTGTATGCTAAACAAGTGACAGATTATTTATGCCTCCCCCTTTTAGACCGTGCAGGGTCACTTCCTGACAGGCCATGGCATTTATAAACTCCGGGTGCTGGTGGGAGTACAGCAGTGAGAACGTTGCCATCTTGGTTTTGGTGGGTTTTAGCTGGCTTCTTTACTGCAAACTGTTTTATCAGCCAGGTCTTTATGACCTGTCTTTGGTGCGGACCTCCTGTCTCATCTTGTGACTTAGAATGCCTAACGTTCTGGGAATGGAGCCCAGTAGGTCTCAGCCTTGTTTTACCCAGCTCCTATTAAAGATGGAGCTCCTCTGGTTCAAATGCCTCTGACATTTGTACTCTATAAAAATAGTCAATTATTATTTGTTAATTAGAAATAAAATTAGGCCGAACATGGTGGCTCACGCCTGTCGTCCTAGCACTTTGGGAGGCTGAGACAGGCAGATCACGAGGTCAAGAGATTGAGACCGTCCTGGTCAACATGGTGAAACCCCATCTCTACTAAAAATACAAAAATTAGCTGTGCATGGTGGCGCACACCTGTAGTTCCAGCTACTTGGGACACGGAGGCAGGAGAATAGCTTGAACCCAGAAGGCAGAGGTTGCAGTGAGCCGAGATCATGCTGCTGCACTCCAGCCTGGAGACAGAGCAAGACTCTGTCTCAAAAAAAAAAATTAAACTTAATTAAATAATAAAATTAAATAAAAGTGTATCATGAACTGCATTTCCTGTCATTAAATATGTGTCTTCCCCACTAAAAACATACGTTAGTGAACACAATAAATGTTAACACATATAACTGTTTGTTCAAAGGATAGACTCTCAGATTAGAATCAAAGTGGAAGTGTTTTGTTTTGTTCTTTTAATCAAAGGCACACCTAAAACCAGCTTACAGACAGGTGGAAAATAAGGAGGTGGGATAGAATAATATATGGCAGGCAACCAAAAGAAAGTTGTTAATGCATATAAAAATTAATAAGGAAACATAAAAACATGCTTTTAATGATAAAAAGAAGACTGATTAAGGATGCGATACTATTAACCTTTAAACAACTGACAACATAGTCCCATAATATCTAGCACAAAAATTGACAAAATATGAGGAAAAATTCCAAACCCATAATTATTACAGGGGCTTTGGACTACCTCTGTCAGAAAACAATAAATCAAATAGGCCAAAACGCATATGCAGAATATGGAAGATGTAAGTAATGTGGTTAAGAATTGTGATCTGTGAAAATCAGTGAACCCTGAAGAATAGATTGTTTCCAAGCATATTTGAAATACTTGACCATTCGCTAGACACCACACAGAAAGTTTCAGCAAACTCAAATTCTATCACACAGACCAGATTTTCTGACCTCAATCTAATTACATTAGAAATCTACAAATTTATTCATTTTCTACACATACATACACATTTGAAAATCAAAACACACTCTCTAAATAATTCATGAGTGTACATACATCTGAGCACGGGCAAGACCCGAATGTGTCTGTTGTCCTCACGTGACTATGAATAGCACTCTTCCACTCACTGTCAAACTTGTCCCGGCTTGGTTGATACATTATGTGGACATTCTATTTAAAAGGAAAATTATAAAGCATTTGGAATTAAATGACAACAATTCCTTGTCAAACTTTTGCTTTGCTCCTAAAGTAATAATTTGAGGGAAAATAGCCTGGAAATAATAAACGTGGTTTCAACTCAAAGAATAGAAATAAAAAGAATCAAAAGGGAAATCACAGGCACCGAAAATACATTCAAGGAGTGACGGAAGTAAGGACAGACACTGATGAAAATGAAACTATTGCATTACTTTTCTGTCTAGCTGCTTTAGAAGCGGGAAAGATAAAAATGAAGAAAACTTGATTGTTGAAAAGATGAGTCAAATAGATATGCTTCTGGCAAGTCTCATCAGGAAAGAAGAAAAGAAAGGAGCTAGAAGGGAAAAATGTACAGTATTATAAAGGAGTGAGGGTGAGACATATGTTCATAATTTTGAAAGCTTGGAAGATACAAACAATTTTCTAGGAAACTACCAAAATTTAACTTAAGAAAAATAAAAAATTAGAATAGTTCCTAGCCTTTCAGTAAACTGGCCAGTAGGCAAAAATCTCTTTCATAGATAGAAAAGACATAAGCTCTGACAGTATTTTACACTAACTGTTTAAAAATCAAACATTAAAAAATAATTTCAAACTTACCCAGATACTTTCAGAGACTAGAAAAAGAAGAAATACATCCCAGCTCATTTTGAAAGAGCGGTATAACTTTTATATGAAAATCAAGGACAATCCGAGAAAATATACATCAATCTTCTTCATGAAAGTAGATACCAAGGACTTAAATGAGATGTTATCAGAATTGGATCAATTGTCAGGCATCATGTATCTATTGCTGCATAATAAACCACCCCAAAACTTAGTGACTTAAAACAACCTCAGTCCTTCATTTCACCCACAAATCTGCAAAGTGGGCTGTGCACGGCACTCACAGCTTCTCTCTGCTCCATGACAGATGGGCTGGGGTGTCTTCACTGGAGGCTAAAGGACCTACTTTCACAGTGGCTCACTCAGCTGGGCTGTGGGCTGGCGACCACACTTTCCCTCCACGTGGGTGCCTCCGTGAGGTTTAGGAGCTTTCTCCCTGATGGTGGCAGGGTGCCAAGAGCACAGAGCTCGGGAGAAGCAGGTGAAAGCAGCACCACCTCTTATGACCTTGCCTCAGAAGTCCCCTGACAGCCAGGGCACCTTTAGATCCCCAGGGAGGGAACATAACCCGTCCTCCCAGTAGAAGAAGTAAGAAGTCACATTGCTAGATGAGCAGTGAGATGAGAGACCTTGTTGAAGCTGTGAACCCCAAGTACCTGAGACAGATTTCAGTCAATTGAGGAAGCTTATTTTGCCCAAGTTAAAGACACATGTCTGTGACACAGCCTCAGGAGGTCCTGACCACATGGGCCCAAGGGCACAGCTTGGTTTTATGCATTTTAGAGAGACATGAGACATCAATCAATGTATGTATGTACATTGGTTCCATCCAGAAAGGTGGGACAACTAGAAGCAGGGAGGGGGCTTCCAGTTCCTAAGTGGGTGAGAGACGAATGGTTGGTCTTTTCCGTTTCTGATTAGCCTTTCCAAAGGAGGCAATCAGATATGCATTTACCTCAGTGAGCAGAGAGCTGACTTTGAGTGCTGTCTGTCCTTTGTCCAGGAGAAAATGCCTTGTGAGGGATGCATGTTTCTTTTTTATCTTAGTAGCTATCTTTCTTAGGAAAAGAATGGGAGGCAGGTTTGCCCTTAGCAGTTCTCAGCTTGGCGTTTCCCTTTGGCTTAGTGATTTTGGGGTCCCAAGATTTCTTTTCCTTTCACAAAGCTGTTTTTGAAAAATACAACCTGTCACCCATCATCACATCGGGAAAAAAAGTTAGGATCCATTGTGCCTTTCCTAGGATTGCATGAATTATGAAATATCATCAAATCCATTAATGTAGCAATTTGTTTAAAGGAGATGGAATATCTCAGGTAGATTTTTAAAGCAGACATTGGAGATTAATAAAATTGAGTTCAAACCATGATTTTAAAATAAAAAATAAACCTCTGAGAGAACTAAAAATAGAAAAGCACTTTCTAAACCTGATTAAGGCTGTTTTATCTACTAAGAACACAGAAAGCATCAGACTCAATAATGAAACTTCAGAAACGTGTTTGTTGAAGTCCTGGACACAGCGAGAACCTTCACGGTCGCCGCAGAGCAGACACTGGAGGTGCAGACACAGTCCCCGGAGTAGCACTCAGCTGGATCCGGGTCCTCCCTCTCATCTGCCTTTTGTGACATTTTTGTGCCTCCTGAAATACCATTAACATTCCTGGGTATTTTATGCGTTAGTTTCCCAGCATTCGAGGACAGGAATGTAATCTTACAGATTCCCTAGAGTCCCAGACATAGGAACTAGTTCAATGAACAGCTTTGACGGCTGAGGAGAAAGGAGACGGGGAGGGACAGAAGGAAACGCAAAGATGCCTGTTTTCTTTCTGTGATGTAGCTCCCTGTGAAGTCCTCCTTTTCTGTGGGCTGGAGCCTAGCAGCCCTGTGCTTGCCAAATCACATAGAAAACAGGGTGCTTCTGTGGGTCTGAGGGAGTTGTTTCTGCTGCTTCCTGCACAGGTTGACAGAGCAGTGCAAGACTAACCAGGGTTGCTCTCCAGGCCGCTGCCCTCACCCTCCTCCACCCCGCCTGGTTGCATCTGTCTGTGTCCATGATCATCGGGCCCTTTGTATTTGTTCCATAGGGCGCGGTAACGGAACACCACAAACCAATGACTTACACAGCAGGAAATCATCAGCCTGAGAGCAAGGTGTCCGCAGTGTTGGTTTCTTCGGAGGCTGCGCAGGGAACCTGTTCCAGGCCTCTCTGCCGGCTGCTGGTGGTTGCTGGCAGTGGTTGCTGTTCCTTGCCCGGCAGAAGCTTCATTGGTCTCTACCTCCAACTTCACGCGGTGCCTTCCCTGTGTGCATCCCTGTGGCCAAATTTCTCCTTTCCATGAGGACACCAGTCGGGTTGGATTAGAGCCCGCCCAGGTGACATCATTGTCACGGAATTACCTCTGTGAAGACGCTATCTCCAAATCACGTTCCATTCTGAGGCACTGGGAGTCAGGACTCCAACATATCTTTTTTGAGGGGACTCAACTCAACCCTAACACCGCTTCTTCTCTGCTCTGGATCAGCAGCACTTGCTGTCTGTATTGTGATCATGAGATGGGTAATTCAGGACCAGGCCATAACGAGTGTAATGATGGAGTTAGTCCCTGGATTAACCATCAGCTCCGGTTTCTAAAGCACTCGTCCCCCAGTTGTCCAAAATGTCTACTCCGGGGACAATTGTTCTCTGTTGAAACCAACAGCATCCCAAACCCACTTAAACCTACAATGAAATCTCCCTTTTACTCAAACAACTAAGTAATGGCTGCCTTCCCTTTATTTAGCAATGTAAATACTGTTGGTTTGTTTGTAAGAAACGTTTTAACATTTCAACACTCCAGGCTCCAAATGTAAATGAAATTAGGTTGGAAAATTCCAGTCATTCGAAAGGTCAGCCTGCTAGGAAGGCCCGTGCAGAAGCCTACAGAGCATTGCTGACTACAGATTTTGTCGCCTTGTTTCCCTCCAAAGTCGACACGAGCTGCCACTAGGAAATTTCCTTACTTCTGATACTTTGCGACCTTGAAATCTGAAGGCTGTTTTTTCCCTTCTTCTTTTCCTTTTTTTTTTTCTTTATTCACACTATTATTGCTCCATCAGCACCCAAAGCCCTTAGCGGTGTCATTTGGAACATGTTTTGCCATTCATTCTAATTTATTCTAAGAGGCAGATTCAGCTTAAGTAAAAAAAAAAAAAAAAATGCAGCTATCCCACCAAGAGGAAGGAACAGCTGGTTTCTGCTTTGCACTTTGAAGATTTTCAGCACATTAGTAGTTCTAGCAGAAGGGAAGATTTCCAACTCTGTTGCTTTGATGATGATGATGATGATGGTCATGATCATACCGATGACAATATCTGCTATTTTGGAGCATATTTTACAGATTATAGACTGTCTCATTTATTCTTCATAACTCTAAAGGAAGCTACTATAATTTGAACCATACATGGTCAAATGTAAGCCAAAAAAGTTTCCCTAAATACTGAATTGGGAGACAGAATAATTCCATCTGATAGAAAACACTGACAGGGTTTTTCCTCAAGTGCTAATTTGACACATGAATATTCAAATAAATTAGATTTCCCGTTCATTCTATTAGATCCACATACCAATGAGAGTGCCTGACTTGTGCAATAAATAAAATAGAAATGTATCTTTTTTTTTTTACACTAACAAGCATTGATAAGCAGATTTCCCTTCTTTTATTTTCCTTTCTATGCAATATTTGAAGCTCTACCTGGAATTCTGTGTGATGCGTGTGATCAAATTTTAAAAAGCAAAAAGATGAGGTTACACTAGTACAGATTGGCATGTGACTGAATCAGCAAATGGAAGTATCCAGTTGACTTTCACTATCTGGTTTATTTATTTATTTTTTTTTTACAGATCGTCACAAGCTCAAAAGAGAGGGTGAGACAGCATTACAGAAATAGGGATAAGGTAAGACATCTAACTCTTTAGCAAATTATATGCACAAGCATAGAAATGCAAACATTTTTAGACTGCACAGCAACTTCGCCCTCTTGGGTCTTTCAGCACACTGTGTAAGTCCTGCTATCTCACAGCCCTTGTAAAAATTCATGACATTCAGCTGAAGTCTAAGTTTGTCTTACACACTCCAAAGAGAAGTGAGGTATGCTCAAATATGCTCTTCTCATTGTGGACGACCCAGAAAACAAAGTCTTACCTTGCAGAAAATCATGGTGCATGCGGGCCTGGAACACCTGCTCTGGTGCTGATCAAGAAAGACAGATAACGAGGAGGCTGTCCCGCAGAATGCATCTGAAATAAGCAAAAAGAAAGCAACTTTTTCAGAAACCCAAATAAGGATATATGAAAATTTCTCGTTATGGAGGATGGAAACTCAGAGGGGACATGACCAACATCTGCACAACTTTGAACAAAGACCTGGCTATTGACAGCCAAGACAGGAAAACTGGGCTCACCTCCTTCACTTTCTAGAAGGTGACTGTAGTGTTGTTAGTCCACGTTCTCTGAGGAGCAGATCCCAAGATGGGATTAGACATGCAAGAACTTTCTTAGAAGAAATACATGTGAGAGAAAAAGGGAACCAGCACAGCAAGAAGAACTATCAGAACAAAATGCACGTCTGATCCCAAAAGAAGGAAGAGAGAGAGGGAGGGAAGGAAGGAGGGAGGGAGGGCAAAAGCAAAGGGAGGCTGGAAGCATCTTAGTCCATGGCGTGGTTCTAAGGAGGGCTTGGTAGGACCACCGAGAAGCCCTCAAACCAAAATCCCTCACCAGCCGAGTCCCCACGAATGGAAAAACCTTAGCATTCCCGCTTCACTCACTCAGTCATTGGCTGAGCCGCCATGGGAGCAAAAAGTGCAACAGATTTCAAAGTAGAGCATTAGGGCCCGTGGTTAATTCTGCCCCTGCCATCAGAGATCTGAAAGATGCATTCTCGTGGGTGCTACATTAGAAGAAACAACAATGAGGATGAGGATGAGGATGATGCCATTTATTGACAATCTGTTATTCAAAGCCAAGGATTGTACTAGGTATTTTACATCTATTAAATATAATTAACAAAAGCAACCCTCCCAGGCTGGGTAAGATTGCTTCCCATTTTCTCATAAAGAAATTGGAACTTGGGTGAATATTTTGGCAAGAAAGCGTGTAGAGGTGACTATCTGATCCTTTAGGCTTCATCTTCTTACCACAACAAACAAATGAGAGAATTTTTGCTTCTGCAGTAAGAAATAAGGAGTTCACTGAACTTATTAAGACAAAATGTTGAGTGTTTGGTCGGGGGTGTTTTTACAGTGTAAATAAATGCAGCACTCATTCTACTTAACTCATAAGTGACAATGTTTGAAACTAGAGCCATTGCACTTTCCCACCAAGGAACTCGTGACCACACCGAGCCCTCAGTGACCCCAACTGGCATTTCTTATGTCCTCCTGGAGCTCAGGTATGGCCTGGGAGGGACGTAGCCACAGTACTTCTTTGTATATAACTCTGGGCCATTTCTAGAATTGCCTTGGCCCTCAGTGACATGGAGCGGGGATTCCTCCTACGGGCCTGCAGGTCACCCCCCACCCAGCATAGAAAGAAGGAAAACTCTTAAGTTCCTTCATGGAAAATGTTGGGCACCTAGCTCGCCCTGAAAAATAAACAACTGAATATAAACAAAAAGATAATAGTAGCTTAATACAGTAGCCAAGAAAGTTAGTCAAGAGACGTGTTATTCCCTATAAAAACTGAAAATAACATCTTAACATGTGTCCCTGCGTTATTTTTCAAAAACCTGAACCCCCACCAGACTTGCTAACACATAGACCTCAAATAAAGGGAAACTAAAAACTAAACTCTGGTGACTGTCCTTTGTTCTAAATTCCTTCCTAAGGGGCCTGGGGGACGTCCTAGCCACAAGCCAGAGCTATCAGTTTGGTGCAAAAGTAATTGCAGTTTTTGCTGTTACTTTTCAATGGCAAAAACCTCAATTTTACACCAACCTAATACAATTGTTTTCTGCTGATTGCACATTTTTAAACAAAGCTTTGCCTCCTTAGTCAATCACAAATCAGAAATCTTTAAATCCACCTATAACCTGTGAGCCCCCAACTTCAAGTTTTGCTACCTTTTGGTCAAACCAATATGTAGTCTCCATACATGAATTTATGACTTTGCCTGTAACCTCTGCCTCCACGGTGTTAAAATGTTAAAAACCCTTGCCTATGAGCCATCTGGGAGTTTAAGTCTTAAACATGAGATGCCTGATTCTCCTTGCTTGGGGCACTACACAAACGCCTCACTTTCTCTCGCTTCTATCCCAACATCGACTTTGACTTCGCCGTGTGGAGTGAGCAGATCCCAGCTGGATTCACTTACATTTGATTTGGCCTCCTGGGAATAGAAGAAATGTGCCTATTGCCATGTGAAGCATCTAGCATGGCGCCTGGAATGTAGAGGTATTTGGGAAACATGGCTTCCTTCTATCAGTTTCTACCCAAGATGCACCAAGCCAAGCTCTCCTTTTCGTGCTATAAATTGGCTCTTTCTTCCAAAAAAATGTATTTGATGATGTCATTCCTCAACCTAAAACCTCCTGACATTACCCAGCTGTCTACACCTATCATGTAGGTGTAGACACCTGGGACATCCCTGCCTCCTATGATTCAATTACCTCCCACTCATGACACATGTGGGGATTAGGGGAATTACAGTAATTAGAGTGTCGCAGGGCCCTCACCACTCCTGCCTCTTTGCCTTTGCTGGGTTTTTTTCTCTGCTTAAAAGTCCTCTTCCGCATCTTCTCCTTTACTTGGGGAAACCTGAAATAAATGTCAGCATGTTGCTGAAGCTTTTGCTTACTGCCTCAGGCAGAATTAATGGCTTCCTGGTCAGCTCTGGTACATCTGGGCCCTGTTCCTGCCTGAGAGGTAGAGGATCAGCTAGAGGCTTGGAGCAGCCTCCACCTTCAGACAAAGTGTGTTTGCTGGTTACTGCCTGCATCCCAATGAAACCTGTTCTGCCATTCTGCCATAGAAATGGAATTGAAGCCAGGGCCATGGCTGCCACTGTCCATGCTCCCAGTAGTATGGTTTGGCTGTGCCCCACTCCACCCCACCCCCGTCAAATCTCACCTTGAACTGTAGTTCCCACATCCCCACATGTCGTGGAAGGGACTTGGTGGGAGGTAATTGAATCATGGCGGGCCGTTTCCCCCATGCTATTCTCATGATAGTAAGTTCTCACGAGATCTGATGGTTTTATAAGGGGTGTCCCCCTTCACACAATTCTCATTCTTCTCTCTCCTGCTGCCTTGTGAAGAAGGATGTGCTTGTGTTCCCTTCCGCCATGATTATAACTTTCCCAAGGCCTCCCAGCCCCTTGGAACTGTGAATCAATTAAACCTCTTTCCTCTGTAAATCACCCAGTCTCAGGTATGTCTTTAGCAACAGTGTGAAAACAGAAGAATACACCCAGGCTTCCCTGAAGTAAGCTGTGGTCTTTGGACTAAGGGATTGGAGCAGGAATGATGGGTGCCTGCTCAGGGGCAGGAATGTGAGACATCAGGTGTGTTTTCCTCAGTCTGCCCCTGACGTGCTGGTGACTGGTCCCACCAGGTAGGCGCCGGTACCCCAGAGCAGTGACACTCTGAGATAAGGGAAGTGGTCTGAGGTCCGTGCTGTCCAACCTGTGAGCCACTAGATACTCGAGCTGTGGCTGGTGCAGCTAGGAACTGAAATTTCCATGTTCTTTAAATGTACTTAGATTGATTAAAATTAAAATAGTCACATGTCACCAGCAGCAACTGTATCAGCCAGTAGAGCCCCTGAGGGTGGAGGAGCAATGGTCTGAAAGGAACATGGGTCTTGGAATGCCCCAGGGAGCAGAGATTCTCCACCTAAATGGATTGCTTATCTCAGAGCTGTTGAGTGAGAGAAAAGGCAATGTTTTAGGGCAGTTAGGAAGATGGCGTCAATAGTGTGGCATAACGGGTATACCAGGGACCTGGGGCTTACCTTTTGAGTTCAAATTCTAGCCCTGCCACGTAATAGCTGAATGGCCTCAGGCAAGTGACTTAATCTCCATGTGCCCCAGAACTCTCCTCACTGCACTGGGGACACTGAGTCCACATGTCACCTGGGCTTGGTATGAGAATCAAAGGCAGTAACAAATGTAAATCACTTAGAATACGGCATCCACATTTGTTAGCTACTGTGATGACATTTGGGTCTCTGTACAGCATCTTAGCGTTGCACTGATACAGCTGGCTTTGAATCATGGCTCCCCCATCTACCACCTGGGTGCTGTTTGTTTTCTCGGGTTATTGGCAGTAATGCGAATGAAGTTATGAACGCTGTGTCTGGCCCCCATCAAACACTCAGTGTTGGAAGCCACACTTATATAAAGTGTCATGTTGTCATATCAGTATCTGTTTGGGTGTCTCCCTCGGGAGTGTCTCTAGGACAGGGACTGTCATTTCTCTTTTTGTTCTTCATTGATTAGCATGGTGAAGGTACTCAATACATGTTTACTGAAAGAAGGGCTGATTGGATAAATAACTCTTCTAGTGTTAGTTTACCTGAAAACCCAAACTGTACCTGTTGCTGCTTCTGAAGTGTCCCCTGGCCATCAAATCCCAATGGTACCCTAACAGCATGGCCAAACAAAGGCGTTCTGTCCCTGCTGTCCAGATCCTCCCCTCACCCTTTACCTTCGCAATGTCGAGCAGAATGGCTCTTTACGGGGATCGCCACTCACCCAGGCATCATTAGGAAAGGTGAGGGGTGTATTTTTTTTGGTGTCACAACACCCGGAGAACTGTGTTCCTCAGCTTCCTCTTGCTGCTGTAGCAAATTACTGCAAATGCAGTGGCTAAAAACAACGCACACTCTGTCCATAAGTTCTGAAGGTCAGAAGTCTGAAGTGAGTGTTACAACACTAAAATCAAACTGTTGGCAAAGCTGCCCTCCTTCTGGGGGCTGCAGGGAGAATTTGCTGCCTGCCTTTCCCAACTTCTGGGGGCTGCTGCATTCCTTGGCTCCTGGCCCCTCCTCCATCCGCACAGCTAGAAATCCCATCACTGCAGCCTCTCCTTCTGTCCTCACGTCTCTCTCTGACTTTGCCTCTCCTGCCTCCCCCTTGCTGTCTAAGGGCGCTTGGCGTGTTGTGTTACATTGTGCCCATGTGCATCATCCAAAATAACCTCCTGATATGGTCCAGGTGTGTCCCCACCCAAATCTCATGTCAAATTTTATCCCCAGTGTGTTAAGGGAGGAACGTGGTGTGAGGTGATTGGATCATGGGGCAGACTTCCACCTTGCTGGTCTCATGAGAGTGAGTGAGTTCTCATGAGATCTGATGGTTTGAAAGTGTGGCACTTCCCTCTCACTCTCTCTCTCCTGCCGCCATGTGAAGAAGGTCCTTGCATCCGCTTCACCTTCCACCATGAGTGTACGTTTCCTAAGGCCTCCAAGTCATGCTTTGCGTTAAGCCTGCAGAACTGTGAGTCCATTAAACCTCTTTTCTTCATGGATTACCTAGTGTCAGGTAGTTCTTCACAGGGGTGTGAAAACAGACTACTACACCTCCTTAGTGTAAAGCCAGCTGATTAATTACAACCTTAATCCCACCCAGTGCCTTAACTGCCCTGGCCATGGAGCCCAACACACTCAAAGGCTCTGAAGAGAAGGACATCTTTGCTGGCTGATGGGGAGGGATTCTTCTGCCCACGACAGTAACTGTGTGGGCACAGGGTAAGTGGGAGACTGGGTGCACCACACACCATGAGACACTGCTACACAACAAAGCGTCCCCCCAAAATACCAATAGTGCCCTCTTGAGAAATGCAGCTGGGGTCCCACTACTCTAAGTTGCTTTGTGTATGGTGAGAAACAAAAGGACAGGGAGGCTGGGCACAGTGGCTCACACCTGTAATCCCAAAACTTTTGGAGGCCAAAGCGGGAGGATCACAGCATGGTGAAACCCCATTTCTACTAAAATACAAACATCAGCTGAGTGTGGTGGTGCATGCCTGTACTTCCAGCTATTCAGGAGGCTGAGGCAGAAGAATCACTTGAACCTGGGAGGCGGAGGTTGCAGTGAGCCGAGATAGCGCCACTGCGCTCCAGCCTGGCAACAGAGTGAGAATCTATCTCGAAATAAATAAATAAATAAATAAGGACAGGGGAGCT
The DNA here is from genome assembly GCF_001604975.1 of Cebus imitator. Lineage (NCBI taxonomy): Eukaryota > Metazoa > Chordata > Mammalia > Primates > Cebidae > Cebus > Cebus imitator. Next base: position 1,248,575 of record NW_016107500.1, on the reverse strand, counting down.
TTGCTTTTCATCTCAAGTTTCCATCTAAATCTGTAATTGCAGCCTCCATAAAAAATAGAGAACCCACCTTCTCTTGCTTATCGTAAAAGGAAGAGACATAGAGAGAAAGAAGTGAGAAAATGAGACAGACAGCTGTGCAAGTCCTCAGAGACCAGGGCAGCCCTTCTCTCATGCAGAGACCGAAGATCAGCTTACAGTTCCCAGCCTGCCTGCACGAGTGTGCAGGTGAGGAGGCCCCACCTGTCAAAAGCACTCCTGTAGAACATTGACTTGAAGTTGAGCCCAGTGGAGGAAAGGTGTGTACCTATGGCCTCCACACTGCTGATGCAGACCAGAGTTGGCAGACAGAGCTTGGGAGTCACAGGTGGCTTCCACATGTTCACCCATGTCTGCTGCAGAGGTCTGGGCTTCCCCAGTAAGGCAGAAAAGGGGCTGCAGGTAACTAGAGCTGTGTCCAAGGCATCCAGAGGTTTCCAAGGACCTAGCTTCTTGCGCTCAATTGCTCTCTGCAGACTCCAGATGTTAGAGATTCATACTGAATGCTCAAAGATACAAGGTCCCCACCAGAAGACATCGATAGGATGGCACCTACTTCTGCACCTGTACCCACTGGCATCTGTAAGAAACGCAGAATGGAGAACTAGAGGCAATGGTAAATTACATCAGTCAACCCCTCATTACACATATGAGAAAATGGATACAAAGTACACCCAGGAAAAAGAAGAACTGATAGGCCATGAAAAAAGCAAGAAGACTTTCAACAAAATTTTTTGTATTTGTCTGCTTTTGCTGTGACCACAAACAGCCTGAACAGTCAGTGGCTTGCACCATGATCTCTTCGGTCATGCTCGTGAGACATGAAGTGGAGACGGACAGAGTCGGCCATGGCTCAACTGGACCTGCTCGGTTCAGCTCACTCCAGAACCCAGGCTGGAGAGACAGCCACCTTCTGAGACATGCTGATTCTATGGTGACACAAGTGAGAAACCCTGGGCCAGGCCCCAAGGTCACATGCAAAGGCTCTGCTCAGCCATGGGCCAACGTCTGGCCACTCACACCCTGATGGATGAACAGTGCATTTCACATGGTCTGGCACAAGCCGGTGAGGTGGGGGGATGCTTTTTCCGGCAGCTGCAGCAGTGGGAAATGCAGCACTCAGAGTCCCCCAGCATTCTGCACAGGGAGGAGCAAGGTGGGAGCGATAACCCAGTGGATTGCTCACTGCTGCATGACCTCTGCTGGGATTCCTTCCACCTCTTCCCCCAGCCCCTCCACTCTGGTTGATTCCCTCTAAGCTGGAAGGACCCACCCCCGGTTCACTCGGGAGAGTCCCACGTGCCCTGATTCTGCCCAGGTCTCAGCCGGTGAAGCATTCAACCCAGATGGCAGCAGCCCCACTTCTGTAACACACAGTGCAGTCTTCCTGCCCTAAAACCCCTGCAGTGGCACACAGGAAGCGCAGATCCTGATATGTAACACGTAACAGAGGTATGTCTGCTTCTTAGCTCGTAGACTCTTCTGGTCAGCAGGGATGGGGGGTGGGTCTTTTATGAGATCACATCCAATCTACAGAGGACATTCTTGCACAGCCCCGAGGCAGCCCAAGGCAGGGGAGGCTGTGGGTACTGGAGCCTCTCTCTGTCACCCGCAGTGAGGACAGCTACGGCAGGAAGCTTGGCTTCTCTGATCCCCCGTGTTCTCCTCTGAAAACTGGCTCAAGGCCACATGGCAAGGTGCCCTGAGGATGGCAGGTGAGCGGGGTGTGTGGATACGTGTTCCTCCTGCACAGCCTCAAATCCCAACAACAGGCCTCAAGCCCTAGGGTGTGGCCACTCGTTCCACAGCAGGATACGGCCTGGACTGAATGGAGGGCTGGCGATAATCTTGTACACAACTGAGCGTGTGCATTTAGACATTTATCTTCAAAAATAAGAATGCATTTGATGACAAGGTACTGGCCCACACTCATGTAGACTTTTTATGCACTATCGTCTTAGGGTTCTCCGGAGAAACAGAGCCAATGGGAGATAGATACAGAGAGAGGCTGATTTTGAGGAACTGGCTCACACGTGGAGGGCCCTGGCAAGTATACAGTGTGCCGGCTGAAGACCCACCAAGGAGCTGAGGCGGCAGGTCAGCTGTGAAGGCAAAGTTCCCTATTCATTCCTCAGGGGAGGTCAGTCTTTTTTTCAGAAGGCTTCCCACTGGTTGGATGAGGCCCACTAACATTATGGAGGCTAATCTGGTTTTCTCGAAGTCTCCTGACTTAACGTTAACCTCATTTAAAATAAGATGCCCTCAAGTCGGGCACTTGGGCTCACACCTGTAATCCCAGAACTTTGGGAGGCTGAGGTGGGCGGATCACCTGAGGTGGGGAGTTTGAGACCAGCCTGACCAGCATGGAAAAACCCTGTCTCTACTAAAAATACAAAATTAGTCGGGCGTGGTGGCAGGTGCCTGCAATCCCAGCTACTCGGAGGCTGAAGCAGGAGAATCGCTTGAACTCGGGAGACAGAGGTTGCAGTGAGCCAAGATCACACGGCTGCACTCCAGCCTGGGCAACGAGAGCAAAACTCTGTCTCAAAAAATAAACATAAAATTAAAAAATAAGATGCCCTCACAGAAATCTAGAATTGTGTTTGACCAGATAGCTGGATATCATGGCCTAGCCAACTTGACAAATAAATTAACCATCACAAGCATATGATACATGGAACTAGACACCCTGAATGGCGGCACAGATTTGGAGCCACCCTAGGGTTTGGGCAAGAACTGTGGGTCCCATCCAGCTGGACGAGGGTCTCGGGGACTCCTAGGAAGCGACAATTCACAGGGCCTTTGCCTGCTCCATCAGGTGTCCTGCTTCTCCTAGATGATCTCTGCTGTGGGTCCAATGGTAGCTCCCAGAAGATATATGTCCATTGTCCTGGGCCCTGGAACCTCTGGGTGTGATCATATTTGGGTAGGGTGAAGGATTTTGCAGCTGTAATTAAGTGAATAACTGAAAATGAGGATATCATCTGCAGTGGGTCCTAAATCCAGTGAAAAGAGTTCTTATAAAAGACAAGAAAAACACACACCCGAGAGAAGGACGCATGGGGGTGAGGCAGAGACCGGAGTGGTGTGGCCATAAGCCAAGGAGTGCTTAGGGTTCTCCGGAGGTCCCCAGGAGTTGGAAGAAGCAAGGAAAGAGCCTTCCCTAGAGGCCTGAGAGAAGGCCTCGGTTTCAGACTGCTGGCATCCAGAACCACGAGAGAATACATTTCTGCAGTTTTAAGGCACCCAGTTAGTGGTAATTGGTTACAGCAGCCCTGGGAAACTAACATGCTCTGATATGAAAACCGTGTAGGATCTCCCAGAGCCTGTCCTGAGCTCATTCTCTGCTAACTCCAAGTCCTGAACATCACTGTTTCCGTTACCACACATGGATCCTAGAAAGTGAGGTCCCCAGAGATTGTTTGCAGATTCTACAAGCAATGGATTGTCACCCCAGAATGTCCCTGGAGTGTCTTGAGTGTGTGAACATCTGACGTCACACCAGCAGAGTTCAGATTTTCAGGAGCCTGGGTGAGGTGGGGTCTGACAGCAGCTTACCTGTCGGAAAGAATAAGAAGTTGGTGATGGACTCCAAGATTTGCTCAGGTTCAGTGTATTTCAGCTTTATTTTGTATTGTACAACTTTTTCTGCCATCACTGCAACCCATTCTCACCACCTGAAATCATTCTTCATCATACAGCAGTAAAAACCAGAAGCAAGTCACCCTTCAACCAGGCCACTTGTCCAAGCCTTTCTGCTGCCCTCGGCAGCCTGCCGTCCACAGTGGTACTCAAAATGTGTCCAAAGTAAAACCGTAGAGTGACAGTCTCCCCTCCCACCCATAACACTGCAGTTCTCCCAGTGGCTTTTGAACGTGTGGCACTAGTCAGCTCCAGTTGTCACAAGGGTTAGGTGTTGGCTCCTTTCTTTTTTGTTTTTCTTTTCTTTTTTCTTTTTTTTTTTTTTTTT
>NW_016107500.1:1217102-1244514 GCF_001604975.1 Cebus imitator | reverse complement strand
CGGGTTCAAGCGATTCTCCTGCCTCAGCCTCCCGAGTAGCTGGGACTACAGGCATGTGTCACCACGCCCAGCTAATTTTGTATTTTTAGAATAGACAGGGTTTCTCCATGTTGGTCAGGCTGGTTTTAAACTCCCGACCTCAAGTGATCTACCCGCCCCGGCCTCCCAAAGTGCTGGGATTACAGGCGTGAGCCACTGGGCCCAGCCGTAGGCTCCTTTCAATATCATGCATTTTTCCCCCATCTCAGAGAGAGGTGTCATAATTTGTTAGCAGAGCAGAGCCTTTGCATGTGACCCTGTGGCCTGGCCCAGGGTTCCTCACTTGTCTCACCACAGAATCAGTACATCTCAGAAGGTGGCTGTCCCTCCAGCCTGGGTTCTGGGTGAGAAGACAGGAATTACCTCAACCCGAGCTGAACTGAACAGGTCTGGTTGAGCCACGGCCAACCCCGCCCCTGTCTCCACTTCACGTCTCACGAGCAAGACAGAGAGATCATGGTGCAATCCATTGACATGTTCAGGCTGTCTGTGGTCACAGCGAAAGCAGACAAATACAAACACTTGTGGAAAGTCTTCTTGTTTTTTTCATGGCTTATCAATTTCCATTTTTCCTGGGTGTACTTTGTATCCATTGCTCAGAAACTGTAACAAAAATAGGATCATGGTCCTGTGCTTGGTATCTGCTTTGCTGAATTGCGTATATATATACATTCGCAATAACCTCATCTTCATCCCAGCGCTGTGTTTTCTTAGCCTTTCCTCTTCTCATGCTGATCTCCAGGCAGTGGATCCAAGGGTCACACATTTCACAAGCATGATCATCACAGAAATTATCCAGCTTTGGTTCTGGGTAAAGGTGTAAATAACACTGTGTGACTGTCGCGACTGTACATTGACCCAAGAAGTGGTTGGCCACAGAACTCTCAAAGGAGTTTTGCACTTAACACAGAAATTGTTCTGATCAATCATCTGTTCTAAGGTATATGTTTTATCACAGCTTCTGTAATAACTGTTGGCTTTTTGAATTCCATATTTTGCAAAGAGCATATTAATTCTCATTTCTTGAGAGGAAGAACTAGCATTTCTCAAAACTTGGCATGATTTATAGATGCCAAATTGGGAACTGGAATCTTTTTTTCTATTTAGCTAACAGGTATTAAAGAACCGTTCTGTGGCAGGCAGTTACACGTGTTAACCATCATTCATTTTAGAAATCCATTTTTCCTTTTGTAATTACCTGGTGCAATGGCCTTATTCTTCCATTCTCTTCTCTCTGTGATGGCTTCCTCTTCACAGGCTGCCTCGGGATGGAAACAGGAGATGGCGACCAGTGGTTTCTCTGCACGTGGACTTGCCAAAACCTTCCCAGAAATGCCAGGTTGGGAAACTCACAGCTGATTAATTACCGCAGTGCACGGCTTACTCTCCCGGGTGAGTCAGACATGACTCGGAAGAGTCCCCTCAAGTTGTGTCCTGAGGGAGCCTGGGGAAGCCTGATGTGCTTCCTCCCCAGCACATGTGTGTGTTTGTGAGTGTGTGTGCATGCACGTGTATGTGAGAGTGTGTGTGTGCGACCATGCGCATGTGTGTATCTGTGAATTCACGTGTGTATGCATGTATGTGACCACGTTCCTGTATCTGTGAATATGTGTGTGGTGGGGGTAGTGGGTAGATGAGGACTTGCAAAACGAAGAGAGCCACAGCACTTGCGTGAGGAATCATCTTTGACTGTATCGTTGAAACTTTTTCTTTATTCTTCAGTGATGGTGAATGAAGCTAACTTGCAGGTCCCCTGGGACGTCTAGGAATCAAAGCAGGATGAAGGGCCTGTGTGTGTCCCTGGGAGAAACTCCGATGGGACTGGATTCTGATGCCTGGGGCATTGAGGGCAGCCTTCATCCTTCGGGTGCAGCCAGGAAAGCGGGGAGTGTCAGGAGCATCAAGGGCGTGGAAATCAGAGCCCAGGGCCAGGACCGGTACTGCGCCGCTTGTCCAAGTGGACCCCACATCACCCCCGCCCAGCCCAGGCTATCCTGGCAAAGGACCTTTTGTTTGTTTGTTTTCATTTGTTTTGTACAGTTTTATAATTTTCTCTAATAACACAGTACAGGAATAAAGGGCTCCAACAGTGCAGGAGGACTTCTAAGAGCAAGTGTCCTCCACCCCAAGCTTCCCAGTCCCCCTTCTCTGAGGAGCCCTGTGAACTGTCCCCACTGTGACCTCTTCTGGTGGTCTCTGCCATCTCTGTAAGTAATGTGCTTATATGGGCATTACTTAACTTGTCGATTTAAGCATTCACTATTGATGCCATGCTCTGAGATACTGAGAGTTTCACTTGATTATATTCTACCACTATACCCAATCAAGTACACACTATTTTGTTGGTTCCTTTGTAATACAAGGGAATACACATTCATTTCCTATTCCATCAAGTATGAACCACATCTCCTGACCATCAAATGTGTAAGATACTGGCCCCCTACTCAATTAGCTCTTCAGTGCTTCATCTAGGAGGTTGTTATAAATCAACCAACAGGGTTTATCTTGCGAAGACTATGAGCATATACTTACATGCAACAAAATAGTGTGCTTGGATTTCATTTATTTTATTGTATTGCTTGTTATTTTTCCTTTTACTTTTTAAAAACTTGCCTTCTTCACCTCCTTTTATTATTTTCTTCCACCTCTCCAGTGTCTATTATATTCAACCAAGTCCTTCTTCCCCCCAGAAACCCTTCTGAGGGTTCCCCAGGCTCCATGCCCAGCTCTGGCTGCTGTGCAGGCGACACCACCTCACCCTGGGAGACACCCTCCTGCTAGGTGGGACCCGGAATATGGAACCCCTGTCTTCCTGCTTCTTGCTTTGCTTGCACATAAAGTTAAGTAAGTAGGTATCTGTGAAAGGATATTGATAGGTAAAATATTTGAATCCATACATATCTGAAATGTTGTTATTCCTGCCTCCATGTTTTATTGATAGTTTGGCTGGGTAGCAAAATCTTGGTTCAATGCCGTTTTCCTTCAGAATGTGGATGGTGCCACACTGTAGTCTTTTAGATCCACGGTGGAGAACAAGAGATCTTATTTCAAGCTGTTGCTGGTTTTCCGGAAGAGATTTCCTGCATACTTGCTTTTCTGACATCCCTCAGGAATGCATCTGGGCCTACATTTTCTCATTCATAGCATTGAGAACTCAGTGCGATTTTTCAATCTGAACCCTTTTGTTCTTTAATTCTGGGAAATTCACAGTGTCTTTGTATGTGTTTCCTTCCACACGATTTTCTTTCTACGGGCTGTTAGTCTTGTATTGGACCTCCCACGTTGTTTCCTTGGGTCCTTTACTTTTTCACTTATGTATTCAGTCTCTTTTGTTATTATTCCCTCCTCTGGGATATTTTCTCTATTTAGATTCCAAACTTCATTAATTTTTTTTTCATTTCAGAAATTGCCTTTTATTTCAGCCATTCTTTGCTATTCTCTCATGGCTCTCCTTTCTTATAAGAGCCTATTTTTGCTTAGCAGAAGCAATATATCTTGAATATCTGAGAATACAGAATAGTGGGGTTTAATTCTTATTTATGAAAAAAGTATTCTTTTTTCCCGTGTTTAGCTGTGTTTGCTCTGGGTACATTTCCTTTCCTGTTTATCTAGCTTGGTCTCTCTAGCTGCTGACATGGGCCTTCCTTGTCCTTTGATTCTCATCCCTTCTCAGTTAAGTACAAAGCACAACAAAGCTGCCCAGGAGCTCAGTCCTTGTGGGTGGAGCTAATTACCTGGCCGGCTTCCCTTCCTGTCTCTTGGCTGGGGATGGTGGGAGGCGACCATTATGCTTCAGGGTCCCTAAATGCAAGAAGGTAGAGTGTGTTGCTTAGGAAACCAGTTTCCAGAACTACCTAAGTTCTCTTCTGACATCTCACTGAATTTCTTAAGAAAATCATTCTACTTTAGGGAAAGAGGATAGATGAGAGCATGGAGATTATTTCTGTTTCCTGTTGTTATTGTTGCTTGTATTAGAAGCAAATTCCTAGTAGTTAGATATTTTTCCTGGGAGTTAGAGGAGTATTTAATCCTTCAAAACTATAGCATACGCTACAAACATGTCAAAAACTCCTTACAGTAAGGGGCAAGGAAATTTAATCAGAGATTTCTGTGAAACCAACAAAACTAGCAGAATTCAAACCCAGACAAAGAACTGGTCTGCCCTTTTTAGATCATGATAAAGCCTAAACTTTTATGACATCCCTGATGAGCACAAAAACCACAAGGTTTTCCTACATGTAAAGACTGGAGCTGCAGTGTAACAGAACTCTTCAATTACTGTGCATCAAAATGGGTTTGTTGTCTGTCCTGAAATGCATGCTTCTGCTAGTCCAGGTTCCTCTTACTTCAGTGTAACAGCCTTCCTCAGATTACGTATGAAACCAGATAGCTTTACTTGCCAGTATGCAATCCTAAAGGTGGAAAATGCCATAGCAGTCACCTGGTTTAAGTTCTAATTTTAGAGATGAGGAAACTGAAGCCCAAGGAATTTTTTTAGTGAAATGTCAAAGTCACACAAGCACTAGTGGAAGACAAAAGGAGGGAGATAGGATTGGAGTAAAAACACTTCGGTCTTGTCTTTCTTTGTGCTGCCATAACAAAATAGCTGGCAGTGGGTAATAGATAAAGAACAGAAATGTATTTCTTACAGTCCTGGAGGCTGGGAAGGCCAAGATCCAGGTGCTGACAGTTCAGTGTCTGGTGGAGGCTGTCCTCTGCCTCCAAGATGGCACCCTCTTGCTGTGTCTTCCCATGGGCCAAAAGGGGCAAAAGGGGACGAATGCTGAATCCTCATGGCAGAAGAGACGGAAGGGTGGCATGGCAAAAAGGCAGAGCCGTCGTGACTGACTCACTTCCTACAAGGCCCTGCCTCTCAACACTTTCACAGTGGCACAGTGGGTATCAAGTTCCAACATACAAATTTTGGAGGAATGCAAACACTCAAATAAGAGGCCTGTCCCTAGTTTTGCTGGTTTGGGTTGATGTATTCTAGCTGAGGTACTGGCTGGGATATGTTTCTGGTGAGTTAATATATAGACATAAGTCCTGGTAGCAGAAACTGTGGGTGTTCTAAACCCAACAGATCTTGCAAAATATCAAAATTACCTGAGAAATATAAGCTCAGTATTTCAGGTGGCCTTTTAAAGAACAAGGAAGACATCTCTGTACATATTTGCATAAATCCATTCCAACCATTATTGTCTGAATGGACAGGTGAATTTTTAGAAGACAAATGGTTCTTCAAGACTCCTTATGAAGCTGTCAGAGCTGATTTAGATGGCTCCTAAGAGGAGTCAGAGATTTGATGAATTGTAATGTGCTAAGAATTCTAAGAGGCCTTAGAGGTTAGCCATTCTGATGTCTTCATTTTACAGGTGAAAACAAAACATATAAGTAACTCTAACAAATTTTCACGGTGAGTAAATGATAGAGAACAGAACAGCCGTCACTGGACAGCTGACTGGTGCTTTTCCATCTGGGACTTTTCCACTCACTGTGCCATGTCACCCACAGGACACTGTTCCCCAGCCAGGCACACAGGCCTCAGATCATGAGTATCCAGATGGGTGGTTAAATACCAGCTGACACATTCCCCAAGACTGTTCATTCCAAATACACACAGACCATTTTTCTATTAAGGAATGGAATTGTGTGGCTATGTCTCTGTGTGACTAACATGCTTATAAGGAAGACATGAGGTTGTATCCTAATCAATGATTTTTAAAATTAATCTGGTAGCAATAAGCTCTTCCAAGAATTTCCTGGGATCTTAAAGATGGAATTTTCTCAAACCAGCTGCTGTGAGAAATTATTTTCAGAAAACTACTTTGGATTCCAAATCTTTATGTATGCTTAATACTTTAAAGAATGTATTTCTATTGCCTTGTTAACTTTCCTTTATTTGATTTGCAGTGAAATTCAGTGAGGAAACAAAAGATGATGCATCTAGGGCTTAATTTAACTTGGGAAGCTCACCTTTTCTTTGGCGTGTTTTAATGGGATTATGTAGTATACATTACATGGTGCACGTGCTCCACTAATAACTTTAAAATTTTGTTAATTGCAGCCAGGCATGGTGGCCTATGCCTAGAGTCCCAGCTACTCAGGAGGGAGGATTATATGAGCCCAAGAGTTCGCGGCTGCAGTGAGCTGTGATCACACCACTGCACTGCAGCCTGGTTGACAGAGCAAGACCCCGTCTCAAAAAAAAAAAAAAAAAAGCTTAGTAATTTTGAAGTGAATGCACATCAGGATACAGACTCTCAATGAGAAGTGTTTGTTGGTTTTTTGTTTTGTTTTGTTTTGTTTTGTTTGTTTTGAGACAGAGCCTCACTCTGTCGCCCAGGCTGGAGTTCAGTGGTGCGATCTTGGCTCACTGCAACCTCCACCTCCCGGGTTCAAGTTATTTTTCTGCCTCAGCCTCCTGAGTAGCTGGGATTACAGGTACCCCCACCATGCCTGCCTAATTTTGTGTGTTTAGTAGAGATGGGGTTTCACCATGTTGTTCAGGCTGATCTTGAACTCCTGACCTCAAGTGACCCACCTGCCTTGGCCTCCCAAAGTGGTGAGCCACAGTGCCTGGCCTGAAAAAATATTTGTTGAACAAATATTTCTCAATTCCACTTGGCACACACAAATAAAGTCCGCTTTTCAACCATCCAGCACCTACCATTGTCCCTGTTTTGATACAGGTGGTTTCATAGCAGGACTGTACTAGTGGAATGTGATAATCAATCTTTTGGCTATTCCATCTGATTATTTCTGCCCAGCATTCTTAGGAAGTAACTTAATATTGACAAAGTACTGGAGAAAAAATTCAAAATATAAGAAAAGGAGCCTTGAGAATAACAGGGGCTGTGGGGGTGGGGAGTCAAATCCACTCAGATGTTATTTCCGAAGCCAGCAAAACCCTGCGTCTCCCTGAGCGAATGGTGGGCAAGCCCAGCCCCAATTCCCGTGGACTGTTCTCCCCTCATTGGTGGCAAACTCGGTGGGCCACTTTTCTCCTCCAGGCATCTGGTCACTCACTTGTGAAATGGGGCTCTGTGACCAATGGCCTGTAGGGTTTGTCCCAGTGCCAACAGCCCATGTTTCTATGTCACAAGTAAAATAAAATTTTTCCACGGAATGTAGTTCAAGAACAAGCCATTTAAAATGTCCCTTCTGGCTTTAGCGACAGTTTTCTTTTTTTTTTTAACTGAAATCTGCAGAGCGGTTTACCAATGTGCTGAATACATTTCAGATTGCACAAAAGTTGAAAATTCTGCCTATCTCAGTGAGAAGCACATTAAAAATCTTTTAAAAGCGTTCATGTTAACTTCCACCTTTCAATTTCAGGGTCACATTTCATTGTGAATTGTGATGTTGACATTGAATTGGAAATACTGTAAGTGCAAATACACATGTACAGTTACAGAACACAGGTGACTAATCTTGTTTAATTAAGTTTGATAAGATCTCGAGCATGCACCATGGGGATTTGCAGCAGCACTTTGAAAACTGATGGCATGACTTATCGTTGTGGCAGAAGCACTGGTGAGCCGGGATCTCTGTCGTCAGCCTGATTCCTCCTTGACAGCTCCAATTTCGTAGCATGGCCCACCTCAGTAGCCCTCACAGTTGACCATGGGACAACTGACTGCAGAAATACACAGCTTGATCAGGTACTTTTGCTTGCACAGGCCTCACCCTGCTCCTGGGGGGTTTGGAAGCCCTATCCTAGTGGTCACATAGCTGTGGCCACTTCCACTCCTCAGCAAGGACACTCCCACAGAGGCATTCAGCTTCTGGCCTCTTGCCACCACACAATTCCAGTGGCTCCAGGAATGCCCATTCCACACCAAAGGCTTCTCTGGAAAAACACAGGTTAAACCAAATCCAGCTGTTCTTTGGGTAGTGACTTGATTCAACATGATAACAAACAGGGCAGAGCCAGGCAGGAGCTGCTAATGAGAAAAACAAAGACCTCAGGAAGCTGAGCCTTGTGCCAGCTCCACGCCCTCTGCCCCCGATAACTCTCTCCGAACCTGCATTGCTTTCTGCGTCCCTAGGATTCTGTTTCAAAGAAGGAATGGGATCTGTACAGAAAAGAGCATTTACCTTAATATCAGCCTGGAAACTTGGAAATGAGTCAGTCATCATAGGGCAGAGGGATGTGTGTTTCCAGGTGAAGAAATGAACAAAATGCATAGCACAGCCTGCCCTGGCCATTCTGCCCAACCAGCTCCAAGAACGAAGCAATGGTGGGGGAGGGGGAAGCAGCCACACTCAGCCTCTACAGAAATGGAGAGAGGGGGTAATTAACAGATCCTGGGGATAACATCAATAAGCCCCTCAGACACTATAAATTCAGGTATTTGGCAGATCTTATCCAGGAGTTTTTCTTCTCTCTCATCAGTGTGGCTCCTTTGAGGATTTCCCACAGTTATGTCTAAAGCACATTCCCCTCAATATTCCATTTCCAGAGCAGCCTGGACAACAACAAACAAATCAGACCAGACGAGCAGTATTGATCAAGCAGGCATAACTTCGGAGCCACACATTGGTTTCTTTGTGATCACAGTACAACAATGGAATGCCCACAGTGTCGCCAGCCCCGAGCAACAAGGCACAAATCCTGCCTCATGTCATCTGAACATCACGAACTTGCAACCACAGGAAACGATGGCTGTGAACTGGACTGCCCCTGCAAATGCACACGAGTCTCCTTCCCTCTTCTCCTTCCAGAGATTATCGGCACAGATCCAGCCGTGAGGCTTCTCCTCTTCTGAAGAGATTCAACAATAAATAAGCATCCCAAGTAAAAGCCAGTGCATTAAGAGATTTTAAATGAGAGAAACAAAATCCCAGGCACCCTGGACAGAGCTCAATTAGTGACTTACAGACTCCAGTCCATTTCTGATAACCCCGTTGATCTTCCCATGCGAAAACCTAATGCAAGAAAACACATCTGAAAAAAACTGGGCTTTTTACGAGATTGTTCCCAGCACAGGTAACTGGAACAATTGATAAAGACATAAAGTGGATCTGCTTTGCTTTGAACCCTCACCCTCCTACAGAAGACCGAGCTAGCCTGTTGAAAGGCATAAGTGCTCTGTAAAAGTACTCAAGGGTAAAGGCATAATAAACCGTCACTGCAAGCAGGCATTTGAAAGTGACAACCGGGACCGAAGGGGGAGTTTAACAATATGTTTGTGACAGATAAGTTTGAATATGCAGGATTGGAAAGATAACATTTCTCAACTGCTTCTTTAATTATAGTCTTGGAAGAGGAGGTTGTCAGTTCTACCTTCATTCAGGAAACTGTCTTGTGATGTCTCCATTAATTATGACTGTCTATGCATTGCCAGGGAGCTTTCCAATTCCCGACACCACCAAAGCCTGACAGCAGGTCTTGGGCTGGGGAGAGCCTCATTCGCTGGTCAGTGGTCAGTGCAGCTCTCCAAAACGGGACTGAGGTCAGCGGGCCATCTGCTCAGGCTCGCCTCTGGTTGGGTGCCCCACCATCCCGGATGCCACGGCCACTCCTGCAGCACTGGCCATCCGGACACCAGATGTGAACATCTCTCATGTCATCACTGAGCAAGAGCTGTCTGCCTTACTAATGTTTTTGTCATCTGTTGTTGGCAAAAAAGTAAGTTCAGGGGACATTTGGGCCCACCTCTCAAAAAACGCCAAATAATAAATGTAAATACTTTCCCCTCCGTCAGTGGAGCTTCACACCACCCCCACCCCCTTGAGTGTGGGCTCCACTTAGTGACTCACTTCCAAACAGCAGAGCAAGGGGAAGGTAGTAACGTGACAGTGAAGGAACCTGGCAGACACCACCCGAACCAGAAAGGTCAAGGTTACCATCCCAGTGATGTCAGGACCACACCATGGACCCTTGACAAGAAGCAATACAAAGGAATCTCCACCTTCGTGATTTTTTTTTTCCGTAAAATTCCCAGAAACCCAGTGTAAACAAGAGGAAAACAACAGAAAAGCTAAATGAAAGGATATTTTACAAAATGCCTCACCAACACTCCTCAAAACTGTCAGGGTCATGAAAAACAATGAGGAAAGGCTGAGAAACTGTCACAGACCAGACGAGACTAAAGAGGCATGACCAGTGCCATGGTCTGAATGTGTCCCCTCCAAAATTCATGTGTTGAAATTCATGGCCCATGTGATGGTATCAAGAGGTGAGACCTTTAAGAGGTGATTAGGCCACGATGGTTTCTCCCTTGTCAATAGGGTTAAGGCCCTGATGTACAGGCTTCGCACAGCATTTGGCTGGCTTGTTCTTCTGCTCTTTTGCCAGGGTGGACACAGCGTCCCTCCCCTCTGGAGGACACAGCACCAAAGTGCTGCCTTGGAAGCCAAGAGCAGCCCTCACTGGACAACAGAACCTGCCGACACTGCGATCTTGCACTTCCCAGCCTACAGAAAAGGAAGACATACATTTCTGTATTTCTATTTATAAGTTACCCAGTCTTAGGTATTCTATTACAGCAGCACAAACAGGCTAACATTAGGCAGAGTGGGATTCCGGATCAGAAAGAGGATATAAATAGAAAACCTGGTGACATCCAAATGAAATCTAGCATTCGGATCATAGGAACCCACCAAGCTTCACCTCTTAGCTGTGACAAACGTACGATGGTCATGTCAGGTGGGAGCACTAGAGGAAGCTGGGTGGAGGAGGATGCACGGGAATGTAGCCAGGATTAGGAGTGGGCAAGTTAGGTGCCAGGAGTGTGGGTTTAGGAAGGTGTTCACTGTGGGAGTTGTGCCTATGCCAGCCCTGCATGACCCTGCGCTGTCTTCGCAACTTCTCTACAAATCCAAAATTATTCCAAAACAAAGTTTTATTTTAAAGAATAAGGCCCTGGCTAGAATCTTGCAATATCTTCTTTAGCGTACAAAACAGCTACATGCTCAGCAAGAGAAAGGGAGAATCTGCCACACAACGTCCAGGAGGGTCAGGCCAATTCAGGCCTGGGAAAGAAGGGTCGCCGTGTTGTACCTGCCATCCAGGTGCACACGGACCTATGGGATAAGGTGCAGTACAGAGGGACACGGGCATTAGATGGCCCCAGCAACCAAATCTTGGGCACGATAGCCACACAGGAGCTCCCCAGTTAAGGTATCCATATTTACAATACCGAAAGGGATTCTTTAACTGGAGGCTTTATAAACCAACCAAAGTTGAGGATGGTTGGCCCACGGGCCTTTGATGGACTGTATGTATCACAGGCATCATGGATAATATACTATGGGTTCTGATAAGAATTGTCATTGTCTTCTCCTTTAAGGACTGACCATAGTCCTAAATCAGGATGGACAGCATCCAGCTGGGTCTTGAATGGTGGCCCATCCTGATCTGGACTCACGTGATCTGAACTGGCTAGGAGGATGCTATTGCCTGGTGGCCCATGCCTGTCAGCTACAGGACTTTCAGACTTCATGTGTTAACTGAAATAATGAACGCCATGGCGCTGCAGGTTTCCTGCTCCCATTCGGGCATTCTTCGCCTGACGTCTCTCTGGAGGATACATGCTTTTGTCAGCTGTGTCCTCAGTAAACTGCAACCAGGCATGGGGCAATGTGGAAGAGGGGAGAGAGGGAAGAGATTTAAATTCTTTTTCTGGGGGAAGAGTCACCTCCTACTGGAATTGAGAGCTAAAAAGAGTTCTTCCATGTGTGCAGTGCCACGTAACTTCCGGTGTAATGCCACGAAACACCCACACGTGGAAAACACAGTTGCCAGTTCTTCCTCCTCCACCATGCAGCTCCAGGGAACTGAGGGGAGCCAGTCCCCCTCCAGAGTTACCTGATGCCAGGGTTGGTGTGGACATAATAATGAACAAATCAGCATTTTTTTTTAATTGACAAGGTGAGAAAGAAGATTTGGGATTGGGGAATCTTGCCTGAGGATTAGTGAGGAGAAAGAACACTGAATAAACCCAAAACATGTTTTCAGGAAACCTCGAAAATGCTTTCTGCATAACATTATCTCTCTCTCAGCGAGAACTGCCAATTTTGAGTTTCTCACTATTTTTATTTTCTTGAGAAATGATCATTTTTATAAATAGCCTTTTAAATGTCAAACTAACTGGTTGAATAATTTATCTCTACTTCTTATCCTGAAAAACTCAACCTTTGCTTAATTTTCTAAAGGGTTGGGAGAAAGGGGTTCTCAGACATAAACAACCAGAATAAACCCTTCTGTCTGTTAGAGGCTTCGGCTGTCTCCGTTCCCGAGGGTGGTGTGGGCTCCCATGGCTGGAAGGCGGCTGTCCTTCCGATGTCCTGCGTCTGCTTGGCCCTCCTCGCTCTTCAGCCACAACCACAGCCAGGGTCAATGAAGACAGATGACAGATGGAACTCCCAAGAGGCACCTAAGCAGGGATCAGGTGTGCTTTCCTCGAAGCCACAGAAAGCACTTGACTCTCACTCCTAAGAACAGCAACCCAGGGCTACAGTGTGATGGGCTCGTTTGGTGCCAGCCAGAACCAGCACGTAGCCAGGCTGGTGGGAAGAGGAGGGTCAGCTGTACCTTGGCCATGGTTCTCAAAGGGTGTACCAGGACCCACAGCAGAAGCACCGCCGGGGAACTTGTCAGAAATGCAAATTCTCACCCCTCCTCCAGGCCTGCTGAATCAGAAACCCACCCTCACGTGCGAGAACCCCTAGTCTAGGACCCTCGTTTTCCAGCTCACCTATGTATGTTTTCAAAATGCCTGACCTCTCACTATGGGAATTCTTTAAAAATAAATGTAACAATGCTAACATCTCGATCATCACAGGTTATGATTCAGTTGCTATGAGGGGTGGTGTGAATGCTGGGCTTTTTGGAACTCCCTAGGGATTCCGATGGGCAGTAAAGTTCGAGAACTCCTGGCCTGGAGCAGTCCCGGAGCCTGGGCGCCTCCCAATCCCTGCGCTGTGCTGTCTTCCAGGTTCTGAAAGTTCGTTTCTCTCTGCCAGTAGGTCTAGCACAGGGTTCACTGTTCTGACTGCACGTTAAAATAAACCAGGGAGATCTCTAAAGGTTCTCATTTAATTGTTTTAGATTATTTTTATCATTTCCCAGGTGCAACCTAATGTATAACCTTGGTTGAGAATCAGAGACTAACCCACGCCCCATTCTCTTCTGGGTAGAATTTCTCCTTTCCGAACAATATCTGAAATTATCTCCAAAATCAGATGGGGGTGGGGACTCCTCCCAAAATGTCCCAGGGTTAGTAGTGCCTCCTCTTCGTAGTTCCAAATCATTTGCGTCCTCGTTGTTCCCAGACCGCCTCTCCCGATTAGCATTTCAAATGGCCTGTGGGTTTCTGCACTTGGTCTAGGTCCTTGAGTCACAGCCAGCCAGAGATCCCTGTGAGAAACGCTTCCACTGCACCATCGTCCCCACCTCCTGGGCCAAGCTCTGGTGCCCACGGCACCTTTGCTCCCATACCGCAAAGCAGAAAAGATTTCTCTTTCCTCCTTTAATGCTCTCTGGGGCTCTCTGTTTGTATTCAGGGAGATATCCCTGATTAGAGAAATTTTATGAAATTCCTTAAAATAAATAATCCCAAATTGCATTTTAGCATAGCCAGTTTCACTGTAATTCAAGTGTCCTGGTGTATGTAAATCACACAGAGAAAATCAGGACCTCCATTTCTAAAACAAGTACGTATCCAATTTCTTATCTAAAAGTCTCTCAGCTCAGCTGTGACTTCCTCCAGAAAGTCCACCCTTGATCTCCCCCGAGATAAAATTTATTGTCAAAGGTTTCCTAGTTCTGTACACCGCTCTTCCTTGTTGTGGACCGAGTCTGAAGCCACTGATTGATGAGATGTAATTCCTCTCTGGCCAGTGAGGGCAGGGCCAGGCCGTGTGGCCCCTCTTGTAGCGCAAGACTTGGCTCCGTGGCCAGCACAGTTATCAAATAAACAGAAGCCTGTTCCTCCTCCTCCAAAGAGCAGGAATACTTTCCCCCATCTTGGCAGCTTTCTGGGAAAAGGCAGAATAGGCTGCTCATGAAATCAAAAGCATCCTTGAGAAATGTAACATTCCACATGGAAGTTTAAAGCCAGAAGCAGAAGTAATGGGGCCCATGCAGGAGAGTGGCTGGCTGCACCTGTTTGCTTTGGGTTTTCTGGGTTTGGGGATGCTTTTGTTCAAGACTATTAAGCACAAAGCAGGGAGCATGCCACGGTTGTAGGTGCCGGGTCCTATGGTTGAGTCCACCAGAGACAGGCAGGGCTGGGTCTGGACGTGGCCATCCAGCCTCTCCTGGCCCTCCTCAGCACAGCCCCTCAGAGCCACTCCTCACTTCTGCGGAGAGTGCAGTGTTGAGCTCCTGATTTTTCTCCCAGTCCCTGCATGAGAATGCAGGACGGAACATTAGCGCAGCTCAAGCCTCTCCTTCTGTCTGCGGGCGCTCTCTGTCATGCTCTGACAATCGTTAAGTCCAAACACGAACTGATAAAAACTCATAAGATAAACAAGATGAATCCTTTTTAAGTGAATTTTTTTTTTATTTTTTCACTGTTTCTGGTGACTTTTTATTTTGATATCATCTCTGGCTTACAGGAATAATTCAAGAATAGAATGAGGAACTTCGGTATATCTTTTACTCAGATTCGCAGTTGCTTACGTTTTTTCCTATTTGCTTTCTTATTCTCTCTGTTTATATATATGTATATTATTATTTTTGAACCGTTTGAGTGTCAGCTAGAAATATACTTTTTTATCCTCAATACTTCTCTCTATATATTTCCCAAAAGCAAAGACCTTCCCTTTTGTAAGCACACTCAGGATCAAAATTTAACATTGACACCATTTATTTAATTCATAATTCACATTCAAATGGCATCAATTGTACCAATAATCTCCTTAAAGCACGATTAGGACCATGAGCATCATAATCAGCTATTTTGTTATTATTTTAAATGAAGTTTTTTTTTGAGGGGGGATGGAGTCTCATTCTGTCCCCAGGCTGGAGTGCAGTGGCGGGATCTCAACTCACTGCAACCTCCACCTCCTTGGTTCAAGCACTTCCCCTGCCTCAGCCTCCCAAGTAGCTGGGATTACAGGTGCACACCACCACACCCAGCTAATTTTTTAAAAATTTTTATTTTTACTAGAGACAGGGGTTCACCATGTTGACTAGACTGGTCTCAAACTCCTGACCTCAGGCAACCCACCCACCTCGGCCTCCCAAAGTGCTGGATTACAGGCGTGAGCCACCACGCCTGGCCTAAATGAAGATTCTTAAAGCCCCATCTTAGAAAACAAAATCAGTGATCATTTTCAAAGGTAAAGTCAGAGTTGGCATCAAAAAGTAAACAATTGTCTGACCTGTCCCCAATCCCACCAAGTGCTTCCCAGCTGCAGCCAGGATAAAGGAAAGATCCACAATCGTCACCCTTTTTTCCATCTCTTTTGACATGGTGGAAAGACAAGGAATCGGGAAAAGGCAAAAAGCAAAAATAGCAGCAAACTGATTTTTTGGGAAATCTTAGAACTAAAAAATCAGCCCCTGAACAACCAAAAAATACATTATAGAATAAAACCTCCAGTCTGTTTTTCAGCATGGGGAGAGTTTCACAGGTAATTTAGGGAATGTTGCATGTGGGTGTATACACATCCTAGCAGAAACTTTTCATTCCATGACCATTTCTGGACTATTTTTACAAGCGTTATCTATGATACATCTTTAAACAGTGGTGAATGAGTATTAGTCCTCCCCTAAGGCTCAGTGAAATGAAGAAACATGGTCAACCATCACTGGGATGTAAACCAAATTCTCTGTCTCTGAATCCAGAACTCTGTTAACCCCCTGCAGCCCCCAGGATCTGGACTAAGCCTGGAGCTGGCTGTGGGTGTTATACTTATTTCTAAGGCTGTCTTAGCATATTACAAAACTGGATGGCTTTTAAAAAAACATAAATTTATTCCCTCACTGTTCGAGAGACCAATAATCTGAAATCAAGGTGCCAGCAGGGCTTCCATCCTTCAGTGAGTGCTCAGAGAGAATGCTTCCTGCCTGCTTCCTGCTCTGTTGGCTCCAGACATTCCTTGGCTTGTGGCTGTATCACTCCAATCTCTGCCTCTCTCTTCACCTGGTCTTCTCCTCTGCATCTCTGCATCTTCTTCCATCATAAAGACAGTCTCATTGGATTTAAGGCCCACCCTAATCCAGTGTCTCATCTTGACCTTGACCTTAATTACATCTGCAAAAACACTCTATCTGAATAAGCTCATGTGCTGAGGTTCTGGGTGGGCATGAATTTGGGGGAGACACTTCCAATCCAC
Organism: Cebus imitator; assembly: GCF_001604975.1. Classification (NCBI taxonomy): domain Eukaryota; kingdom Metazoa; phylum Chordata; class Mammalia; order Primates; family Cebidae; genus Cebus; species Cebus imitator. The sequence continues at coordinate 1,228,182 of NW_016107500.1, read as the reverse complement.
TACCATCACATCTGCAGAATACCTCCGTGGCAACACCTAGATCAGTGTTTGGTTGAATAACAGTGCAGTAGGATAGCTAAATAAACACATTAAACTGATGATTCTGGGGGCAACAAAGCTATAGGATAGTGGTATTCATGCTTGGCCATGGTTCCCATCTTTCAAGTTAATAATGTTGTGTTTCCTTCATGGTCTCCAAATGCATGATCACCAAGGGAAGATATACAACCAACTCTTGGGGAAAGCATTTGAATCAGAACACCAACGGGACAGTGACTCTCTTTGCATGCTAAATTCCCCATGCCAAGATAGAGATTAGGGCTGACTCCACCTGGCAGAGCTGAGGATGCTTTGAAGCACATGCCAAATTCTTCTGGTGAGACTTCATTATGAGGTAGGCTAGGGATGTGGATTCAACCCAAGCAACACAGCCTGCATCCACTTGCTGAGCCCTGGAGGGCTGGGGACCCCAGGTGTCATGGACATCCTCCCTGTACCTTGGTGAGATGGGTAGACACAGGGACAGATGCATTGAAGTATTCTGGAAAGCAATGATAAAAAGATGGGAAAGCATCCTGTGAGTTCCCTTGGCACACGGCCACCTGCACTGTCTTGTGTCAGGGTCACTACTTGAGGGGGTCTGTCCTACAGACCCTGACTTAGTGATGGATAAATAAAGTACACTGACACACAGATATTATGTTTTGCCAGTTCAGCTGAGGGTCTGTGGCCACTTACAAGCACCTTGGACAGTGCTGTAAACAGTTGCAACTGCCAGCCTCCACTAGCTAGAGAGACTTGCATTTATTTAATAAAGTTTAATTGACATAGGCTTCAGTCAACACCACTAGAGGCTGAAGATTAAAGCACAGGTTCTGATGCCTAAAGCAAACACTAGTAGAGAGTAATCTCCTTGGTCAACCTTACGACTTCCTTTTGAGAGGGCCATCTGGCTCAAAGGTTAGTTTCAAGACCATATGAGTAAACAAGTTAGTTAGGTAAACTCCTTCACATACCTTAGCTATGCCAGCCCGAGCCAAACTGGCAAAGCATAATATCTGTCAGGGTCTACAGGACAGACCCCTGCAAGCAGTGACCCTGACAGTCTTGTCCCAGTGGCCAGTGTACAGAGAGAAGTTTCCATGCTGTTCTGTTCCTACATGCAGAAACATTTCATAAAACAACCTTTAATGCAGTGTCTCTTGCTTAACATGAAGTGTCTTGTCAGCTAACCCACTATGTGGCTCCATCCTAGGGAGTAGCTAGGATGGAGCTCCATCCTAGGGAGTAGCTTTAAGCTTTTCATGCAATTTTTACCCCCAGTCCAAGTTAGGCATCCCCGTCTTTTTAAATGCCCTGTCTTGCACATGAAAACCCAGGCATTGAGAGGTGTCCAGTGATCCTCTCAATGATCTCAGGATTTCCTGAGATACTGGTAAGGGAGTATAAGGACATGAAGCTGACCTGGCTGCCACTCTCCCTCCATTGGGGCCTTTGCCCTGAAGCCAGCAGACGCCTGGTGACCTGTATGAGGTACTTCTGCCAAATGCCTCCCTGAAAGCCTCAACTCTGAAACTTGCTGCATCTCATGGCACTGAAGCAAGAGAAGAGGTGCCCTCTATCCCTCCCACCACCTTCCCTAAGTGAGAAGATGATTTTTACTGGAGAAAAAAAAAAACCAGGGGACTCAAGACAGGAGACCTAGGTCTGTTCCTCACTTGCATCAAGAGCACCCTTGACCTTGGAAAAAAGAGGGAATATCCTGGGCCTAATTTTTCTCATAAGGAACATAGGAATCTCAATGTGGACAATCAATGCCCTAACCAGTGTCCACAGCAGACATTGAACCTAACAAGATAGTCCTCATATGCACTTCAGGGAGACATTGACTTGCACTGGCTTGTTTTAAGGGTGCCTTCTCCTCTCTTCCTACACTGTCTAATTCTAAGGAGGGAGAGCTATGGTTGTATGTTGAAGCTCACAGCTGCCAGAGTGACCTGGACCAGTTATTCCATCATTCTAGGCCTGAGTTTCTATGGAAAAAAATGCAGCTGAGTGAGAGAGTTCACGTAGATCCTTAGCAATGGATCTGGCCTACAATGTTAGCGATGACCTTGGTGGGTGGGGGATGTCACAGAGGGTGGCAGAGGCCCAAGTTCACCCACAACACATGGGCAGGCAGTTTCTTTTGTCTAAACATCAGAGGCAAGACATTGTCCAAAGGAGCAGGAACCACTCCTCAGGGGACAAGCAGGGGAAGGGATGTTTGCTGCTTGCAGACTTAGTGAGGTTTTAGTGTATTTAAGAAATACTTTGGCAAGAGCAAATAACTGTAAAAGCACAAAGGAAGCTCCTTGGCTTTACTTGATGATAAAGTCACTCTGGGAAGGAGGAAGGAAGAAAAGGAGCTGCTAACCCAGACCTCCTTCTAAGGAATGAGAATCTGAGTGGAGGAAGGGCATCAGTACAGCGTGGGACTGTGCTGGCTTGTGAGAGGAGGCAGGGCAGTGTTGGGGTGCCCAGAAGGCATAGCCCTTCCCTGGGACCACAGGAAGGAACCCTTCTATGGAGACCATCTCTAAAAGGGGCATTGGATCAAGAAGAGAGGGAAATTTCTCAAAAATCCAGCTTTGACCGGACAGCCAGGGTTGGAAGGTCCTGTGAGGATGCAGGAGGTGCGTTCCTGTGTTACCAAGAGCCAGGGCCCCCAACCCTCTACTGGTCCATGGCCTGTTAGGAACTGAGCCCAGGTCGTACAGCAGGAGGTGAGTGGCAGGTGAGTGAGCATCACCACCTGAGCTCCGCCTCCTGTCAGATCAGTGGTGGCATTAGATTCTCATGGGAGCAGGAACTCTATTGTGAACTGCGCATGCCAGGGATCTAGGTTGCAGGCTCCTAATGAGAATCTAATGCCTGATGATCTGGGGTGGAACAGTTTCGTCCCCAAACCATTTTGCCCACCACCCTGTCCATGGAAAAATTATCTTCCACAAGACCAGTCCCTGTGCCAAAGAGGTTGGGGACCACTGACCACTGACGGTGACCCAAGGAGGCACTCTGGTGGATTGCAGGCCACGAGGGAGGCTGTGGTGCTGTGGGGTCATGTGACCCCCTGGTGGGGTGTGCATGGACAGTGGGGGCCTGGAAGGACGAGCTGAAACCTGAAGACCTGGACAGGCCCTGGGTTTCAAGAGTGGAAGAAAATGAAATGCCCTTGTCCCCACCACCCATTTTATAGGAAAGAGAAATGAAGGGGACCCTGGACACCAGAAACACAGGATATTTCCTGATTTATGAAGGGCCCCAGTAATCTCTTTGGATATCTTGGATGGCAAGAAAGAAAGCAGGTGTCAGATGATAAAACAATGAGTGGCATCCATGCTGGCAGCCTGGGAAGGCCTGAATCAGCCGTGGCCCCAATCTCCCACTCAGCCTCATGCCCCTTGTACCTGGGGCACTAATAATCTGCACTAATTATTAGTCCACTAATAATCTGACCCACTAATAATGTCCTGTCCACTAATAATCTTCAGTGAGTTTCCAACATCACTTACTTCCAAGGCCACGTGGGCTAATTTTAATATCAGCTAAACACCCTCCAACTTTTCTGGGAGCCCTAAGACCAACCAGAGAGCCCCAAACAAGATGATGCCACCAGAAAGGACATAGAGTGCTAGAAAAAGAAGACCTTGCTTAAAGAGGGTAGGGCTCCATTTCTTCCCCTTCCCTGTGATTGATTACACATTGAGAATATTTCTGGACAGAATTACAATCTTGGCATTCACTTCAGCTTTACCAATAACTATGTATTTGATTTCATCTTGTAAAACTGAAGAAACAAACAAGACAATTGACTTGGAAAAGTAGAATTGTCCAGAGATAAAAATCCACATTGATTTTCTACTACTCTGTCATCAGGCATGGTGCATTAGCTGCTGCGATTTCACTCCAAATTTGACCTTGACTAATCCTTGCATAATCCTTTACCCACTTCCCACAGCCCAATGATTCCCTACTGGGGCAATTTTGCTCCCCTCATCCCACAAGGGTCACTTGGCAGTGTCTAAAGACACTTTCCCTGTTATAGCAGGGGTGCCGTATACACCCTGCAATGTACAGGATGGGCCCCCACCCCAGAGAACCACCCGGCCCCAGTATCAATAGTGCTGACGCTAAACAATCTGCTCTAACACCCAAAGATGCAAGCTCTAAGTTGTTCCATTGTTTTTAAATTCAATTACTTCATCTAATCCAATCATTGTCAGCTTACATATTTAAATGATTCCATCATAAATAGCAAAGTGGGCCATTTAAAACAAAGTCCACAGAAGAAAGTAGAATGTAAGAAGTCACCATTAACTTTCCAGTCGGCACTCATTAAACTGAATGATTGATCTTATCATGTCATAGTGTAAATAAAATATTAGGTACCAAATAAGACGAGTGTTCTTTTTGACTCTGATTTGTCACTTTGGCATATTCTCTATTGTGTCTCACATTAACCACTGTGGCAACAGCCCAGACAACATTCACCCTGTAAATACAATGTCAACGGAAGGAGAGGCGTGTAATTATGCCAGGCAGGAGACCGAGCTTACCAAATTACATGTTTTCCCAGCTTCACATTTTACAATTTAATAATATCTCCTATAATTATACATTGTTACAGCATGATGTCAGAGATGCACTCGAACTCTTCTCTGGGGGTTTTTTTCAGTGGCTATGCTGCACCCAAATGCTTTTCCAATCTTCAAGATGTTCTAGTCTTTTTATAGACCTAACTAATAAAAATAGAGAAAGAAATTGTAAGGCGGCTGCTATAAAGGGCGTCTTTATGTTGAATGTTGGCGCTTGCACTGGTGTTTGGCGGCTCTGGCATTTACTGGAGCTGATGCAGATCTTGTGCTGAGTATGGCTGGACCCTGCGGTGCGAACAGCCCCCAACTTGTGCAGCATCCACTGAACTTGTGTCCCCAGTCTCCTGTGTTGATGATGCAACCCTTGTGTATTAATGACCTGGCACATGTGGCAAAGTACCATGGGCTGGGGGCTTAAAAAACAGACGTTTATTGCTCACAGTTTGGAAAGTCCAGACAGCCAAGATTCAGATGTTGGCAGGGCCAGGCTCCCTCTGAAGGTGCCAGGAAAGGCTCTGCTCCTGTCCACCCTCCTTGGCTTGTAGGTGACCGCCTTCCCTCTGTGTCCCGTCTACTGCACTGCATGCCTTCCTTCTATACGTGGCTGTCTCTGTGTCCACACATTCCCTTTACAAGGACACAGCTCAGATTGGGCTAGGGACCACCCTGTGACCTTGCTTTAAGTTTAATCACCTCTGTAAGGACCCTATCTCCAAATAAAGTCACACTCTGAAGTATGGAAGGTCAGGGTGTCAACATCATTCATAGATTTGATCCTTGGTCAATGTACAGAGACACATTTGCTGAGAACCCACCCAGTCCCAGGCATTGCACCAAGTCCTTTGTACACGTTCTCAGACACAAACTACCACAAGCTCAAGACAAAGGTTAAATTTGCTTCTGTTTGTCCTAAATGATTTGATCTGTTCACATACTAGGACTTACAGAATCAGGACTAAAAACTGGGTCTGGCCAATTCTGAATCTCATGCACTTCCCACTCCAACCTGTCACTTCCTACTGCTTCTCTCCATCCTTGTAATTAAAGTAAATCAGTCTTAATTTAGCTCTTATGGCATCTAAGAGACCTACAGCTCCTCTAGAGAAAACCAGGAACCCCTTGTGTGTCACAAATGTGTCACTGGAAAACTCGCTTCTACAATTTTACATTTTTAAATTAGGGGACAAGTAAAACACTTCAGCTTTATGATTATTTTTCTAAGTGTGGTGATTATGGTGTTGGAGGCTTTGGATCTGATGATTTGTTTTCCGTTTTTCAAACTGAAGAATTCCCTGGTTTTGGAGTCAGAGGCAGGGCTGCACAGCTCCTAGGGCGCACCCACACTGCCAGGACAGCTCCCAGGGCAGCAGGCATGAAGGGGGTCGCAGAGGTGAGGCATGGTGCCCAGGCCCGCAGTAAAGCATGTGCCTGAGGTCAGAACTGCAGATGACATCATCGCCCGCCTTCTTCATTGTGTCTGCCACCTTGAGGGTCCCCCTTCCAGTCCAGCCGAAACTCGGCTGTGGACTCTGCCCCACAGATCAAGATGGTTAAATTCTGTCCATTTACTTTCTGTCAATGACATAACACCATATTCATGAGTGAAAAACCACTGCCATGGGAGCTGGAAGGTGTTTCGTGGGGCGATGGTGGAGGGCAGAGGACTTGCCGTTGGCCCACCTTCATACCTCCAGGGACCACTCCAAGATTGTGTTCCCCCTTCACCACCGCCTTCTTCCTGGCTCACGTTTTTACGCTTACTTCCTCTCACCTTCTGCGACTGGTTGGATGTGCCCCTAAAAAGACATGTTGAAGTCTCCCTGATACCTGTGAATGTGGCCTTGTTTGGAAAGAGGCTTTTATACAGATATCATCAAGTTAAGATGAAGTCATCACGGTGGGCCCTAATCCCCTCACTGGTGTCCCTGTAAGAGGAGGAGAATGCCACCTAAGGTCAGAGACACACAGGGAAGCGGGCTGCGGGACAGCGAAGGCGGAGGTCACAGTGACGCGGCCGCAACCCTGGGAACGCCAGGATGGCGGGGCGCCCCCGGCCGCCAGAGGAGGCGAAGACGGAGCCTCCTGGTTTTGAGGGAGTGTGGCTCCCCAACAGCTTGATCCCGGACTTGCCGCGTCCAGAACTGCGGGACAATGACCTGGAGCCCGTTTTAAGCCCCGCCATGTGCAGCGCCTCCTTACGGCAGCTCCAGGAACCGCGCCCGTTTTCCACCAGTGACTCCCGGTGCGCGTTCTGGTTCCGCCGGCCTCCCACAGGGAGGCGCAGGCCGCTTCGTTCAAAGTCTACGCGCAGGGCTCACGCCTGTAATCCCGGCACTTTGAGAGGCCGAGGCGGGCGGATCCCGAGGTCAGGAGTTCAAGACCAGCCTGACCAACCTGGTGAAACCCCGTCTCAAAAAAAGAAAAAGTCAACGCGAGAAGTGTCTCCAGTGGCAGAAAGCCAAATTCACTAAAAAAAAAAAATAAATAAGAAAAGGTATTTGAAGATGGATGATTTCCTCAACTTTCCCAGCACTCCCTGTTGACCACCTTTTTTGTCCGGGAGCTGGGGATTTAATGGACGCCTGTGTGCAAGGCGACAGGGAGTCTCCGAGGGAGGGATGTGGGACCCAGGCCACAGCGGGCTGTGGGAGGCGCGGGTGACGGCGAGAGCGCCAGCCTTGTGCGCTTGGACTCCGTGGCCCCAGCCTCACTGCCCTTCCGGGATCCTCCGGAGTCGCTGCTGACCTGAACGGCGCAGAGTTTCTGCCTGGCCCAACTTCCTCCGCTCAAAAAAAAGCACTCGCCAGAGAGAGGCGATATGGACACGAAAGTGGGTATGCACCGCACTCTAAGGGCCTTCTTAAGAGAGGGCCACGGAGAACACAGGCAAAAACTAAAGCTGGCTGTAAAGTCACCTGCAGTCATGCTTCCCACCAGACGCCCTTTGGAGTACTTGGGACCCTGCGGTGTGCTAGGGAGGGTGGGTTGCATGGAGCAAGGGCAGATCTGTCAGCATTCTTTAATGATGAATTGAAACTTTAAAAAGTTTCCATCCAGAGGAAAAACACAGGAAGGAAGGAATTCTGATTAACTTCGTTTAACTCTACGAGTCACCAGAGGTGCCATCTCTGCAGTCCCTTTTTCCTGATGGAATTTCTGCCTCCAGTCTGGGATCACTGGGGCACAAGTGGGCATCATGGTATGGTGTCCCGGCTGGGCAAATCCATCCTGTGGGAGGCCCTCTGTCCCCATCCAGGAGGACGTATCTCCCTCTGACTCACCACCATGGAGAATGCAGACCGGGGAGTGACCCTCGGGTGACAGGCCAGCATCCTCATTTTATGGGATTGTTGTACCAATGTCGCCCCCTCTCAGAGTCTGAGTCTGTCCTGGTGCCCAGCCAGTTATCTTGGCAGATCCAGAGTCAGTGTGTGGCCCTGGAGAGGAGCACCGGCCACCTGGACCACACACATCAGCCACACTGGCCACGTCGGACACTGTCCACAGCACCACAGTGTGGGCCTCACCCCGCAGGAATGCGTTTGGAAGGCTGCTGTGCTCCCAAGAACCAGGCATTCACGCACAGCTGTGAGGGGCTCCTCCTTCCAATCTGGCCCAACCCTTCACGGGGTGTGCTGTCTACCAGTCAGAGCCAAGGGTGTCCTCCATCCTGGCACTGGCACTGGCCTCTGTTAGGGCACTCCGCGCATCACAGGGAGAGATCTGTTTACCTGCCTATTTAACTAGGCCAGCAATCCCAACGTTGCATACTTTACACCTAGGAGATTTTCAAATTACCCATGTCAGAGTCTCACCCAAGAGGTTCTAGTTCATCGGTCCTCAGAGAGCCGAGCACCAGTTATTTTTCCAAGGCAGCCACACACCCCTGTGCAGGTGAGTCTGCGTGTGCGCAGATTAAGAATGGCTGAACCAGAGGATAGACCCAGAAATCCCTGGTGGCATGTTTCATGCCTTCCTTCCTTTCCTCTCTTCCTTCTCTCTTTCTTTTTTTTTCTTTCCTTCAGTTCTTCCTTCCTTCCTTCTCTCCTTCCTTCCTTCTTTCCTTCTCCTTCTTTCTTTCCTTCATTCTTCCCTCCCTTTCTCACTCCTTTCCTCTTTCCCTTCCCTCCCTCCATCCCTCCCTCCCTCCTTTCCTTCCTTTCTTCCTTCCTTCCTTCCTCACTTCCTTCCTTCCTTCCTTCCTCACTTCTTTGCTTTCTTTTTCTATCAAAGCCTAGCAAAGTCTGTCACATTCAACAAATGTTAACTGAATGAAGAGTTAATGAATGAAACTTTTATTTATTACTCATATTAAAAGAAAGAGTTAAATTCTTAGGTTAAAAGGAAGAGTTTTAAAAGTCACCTGCTTATTGCTTATCCTGAATATGTAAATACAAAGACTGCTTTACTGTCAAATTTTGATTTGCTAGAATTTGTCATTTGACAAGAAAGGGAAATGCTATCTGCAAAATTGACTAACAGCAGACCTCATTTGATTCAAATAAATGAAAAATCATTTGACTTTGGAAACAGAGGAAATCTAGAGATTTGCGGACACAAGTCACAATTTGTAAAGATGGAAAGCAGATGAAAACTGGCAAATAAAAGGGGGTTTCCAATAACAACATCTGGAAGTGTACCTGGGGCATCGAGCGTGCTGTAGATCAAATTTGGCAGGACTACAGCTTAACTTTTCTCATTCTACATAAAGTAAAAGACCTGCTTAAATGATGGCTTATTTATCAAGCTTCAGACAAACAGCTCATAAAAATCAACCAACTAGACTCAAACATTTACACAGTAGAAAAAACATCCTGCAGACAAGCAAGAAATTAAGAAGTGATTTTGAAAAAGTGTAAGTAATGAAGGAAAGTAGGAATTGACTAGGTGATATCAGCCAATGTAAGAGTTCCAAATTTCTCATGAAATAGGCTCTAACAAAAACTTCCAGCAGATAGAAATGAAAACACCTTAAAAGTGAGTAAACTGAGGCTCAGCAAAAGGAAATCACTAACTCAACACAGAGAAATAAGTTTTCATTAGGAAAATAACAGTCTCCCAATTACCAATACATCTTTCTCCTTCACAAGAAAAGACATATGTAATAATGTAATCTTGGTGGGGTGCAGCGGTTCATGCCTGTCATCCCAGCATTTGAGAGGCTGAGGTGGACAGATTGCTTGAACCAAGGAGTTCAAAACCAGCCTGGGTAACATAGTGAAACCCTGTCTCTGCAAAAAATACAAAAAATAGCCAGGCATGGTGACACATGCCTATAATCCCAGATACTAGGGTGGCTGAGGTGAGAGGATCACTTGAGCCTGAGAGGTTGAGGCTGCAGAGAGCTGTGATGGTGCCACTACACCCCAGCCTGGGTGACAGAGCCACAGTCTGTCTCAGATAATAATAATGATAAATGTTATTTCCTGCAACTTTTTGTTAAAAACATACTGTTAGTTCATATGCTGTGCTTCACTAATTTAAAATGTCCTTGAGAACAGAATTGTCTTCCCTCTCACTTAAATATGCAAGTTCTATGCCTGATGCCATCTTCACTGAAGAACATATACTTAGAGTATCCGATTGTAATTACATCATTTATGATAACATATGTGTTAATATAGGCATATCATATGTTAAAACATTTTATATTATATGTTACATATATCTGTGCATACTTAATATATATATACTTACATGTATGTGTATATATATGCATATATATATTTTTTTTTCTTTTTTTTATGGTCTAGTTTTCACATGGGAGCAGATATATAATCTTTAAAAGCAGATCACACTGGAGATCCTGATTCTCTCTGCACTTGCCGAAAACATTTAGCTTTTTGCTTTTTGAGACAGGTTATCCCTAAGGGGCTCTGACAGATGAACAGATAAATGGATGGAAGAATGAATGAATAGGTGGGAGGATGAATGCATCTATTGATGTATAAACATAGATCTTGAATCAAATCACATTTGTAATGTGGAAGCAATATAAAGTCTATGGCCAGGCGCAGTAGCCCATGCCTGTAATCCCAACACTTTGGGAAGCCGAGGCAGGTGGATAACCTGAGGTCAGGAGTTCAAGACCAACCTGGCCAACATGGTGAAACCTTGCCTTTATGAAAAATTCAAAAGCTAGCCAGATACAGTGGTACACACCTGTAATCCCAGCTACTCTGGAGGTTGAGGCAGGAGAATCGCTTGAACTTGGGAGGCAGAGGTTGCAGTGAGCCCAGATCACGCCATTGCACTCCAGCCTGGGTGACAGAGTGAAATTGCATCTCAAAAACATTAAAAAAGCCAGGCGCGGTGGCTCAAACCTGTAATCCCAGCACTTTGGGAGGCCGAGGCGGGTGGATCACGAGGTCAAGAGATCGAGACCGTCCTGGTCAACATGGTGAAACCCCGTCTCTACTAAAACTACAAAAAATTAGCTGGGC
>NW_016107500.1:1210484-1216860 GCF_001604975.1 Cebus imitator | reverse complement strand
AAAATTTATCATGCTTGGTACAGTCACTGTTCATACAATTTTTCCAACATTTCTTTAGAAGCAGACAGAAAATTAACGGTGGTCACAGGAATTAAGGACGTGGCAAACTCCCAGTACCAGTTCTCCTCTTTAGCGGTAGTCACAGCCTCAAAACCACATCCTTTTACTCAGATTTCTAACAACACCATTCAGTCCCTAAGCAGTTCTGAGCAGTGTCTCTTTTCTGTTCAAGCGCCTCTTCCTCTTCGCACGGACAGCCTGGGTTCTCTCAAGCACCGTGGGAGGCTGAGGTGGGCAGATTGCTTATGCCAAGGAGTTAAAGACCAGCCAGGGTAGCATGGCAAAACCCCTCCCCTGCAAAGAATGTAAAGATTAGCAGTACGTGGTGGTGCATGCCTATAATCCCAGCTACTAGGGAGGCTGAGGTGGGCTAGCATGAATTGGAGACATGTCAGAAAACTGCGGGGCGGCATCTGGAGAACCCCCTAAACTCACTGAGTCTGAAGTTCATAACTAAAAAGTCTATCCTTTTGGGTTAAATCAGTGATTCTCAACCAGGGGTGATTTTGCCCCCACAGGGATGGTAGGCAACATCTGGAGACATTTTTTTACCATCACACCTGGCATAGGGGGCGCTCCTGGCATCCAGAGGGTAGAGGCCAGGGGTACCGCTCAACATCCCAGAATGTGCAGGACAACCCCCACCACCAAGACTCACTAGGCCCAAAATGTCGGCAGTGCCAAAGTCAAAAATCCCCTGGTTGAATCATGATGCCACAGACATCTGAGATGAGAATAAAGTTGAAGGGAACCATTATTAATGTCTTTCAGATCACAGATATTTGAGTGACTCATATGTGCTAGGAATTCTGGAAATGTTACATCTAATCTAGCAATCATTATGAGGAGGTACTTTCCTCATTGTATCGATGAGAACACACATTTCACAGAAGTTAAACAGCTTACTCCCAATTAAGTAATTCTTTTGGTGGTGCCCAGAAAATCAACCCAACAGACCACTCGCCAAAATCTCTACTGAAATAAAACAGCTTCGCCAGAGCATGAGAGATGCAAGCCTAAAGCAAAAGAAAGAGCAGCCTCTCAGCTGTGGGCAAACCTGTGAAACTCCATACTCACAAAAGTCAATCCAAGCTGAGAATACATTTCAGCCACAAGATGCTGCATGAGGTCCTGAGCAATGCTTTCTGTGCCATTCTCATGGGAAAGTGGGCTGTCTGGAGCACATTTATGCAACTGCCACCCAAAAGGACAATCACATCTTTCTGGAAACCCCCTTGAGACTAGGCCCAATATTGTGTCTCATCTTCAATCATTGCTCGACAATTGCTTGTCCAAATAGTCTGAAAAATCTTGGTGCAGTGGTCAAAGACAAAAGTTGGTTGAGTGGGTCATGGATTTTTCCAGGCTTGACAATTTCCACATTCAGATGTTCTTGTCTGAGAAGAGAGAGAGACAGAGAACAAAAGAGAGGAAAAGAGAGGGAAAGAGGGAGGGGGATTAAACTGTTATCAGTTGAGTTCAGTCTAGGAGGCAGTAGGACATTGGAGAGTTGTGCTTCAGAATAAATAAACGAGTTTCCCCACCATTTCAGGGAGCTCTTCTTGAGACAGGGTAATACTCTCAGGCTTGTTTTGAAGACACTCCCTATTCGTGCATTTTAATTGACACAAACAATTGTACATGTTTATGGGTCCTAGGGTTTGCTGAATTTCACAAAATTGTACGTTTCAATCTATATAACAAGATATATAGTAATCAGATCAGAGTGATCAGTATATCCATCATCGCAAATATTTAGAACTTATTTTTGTGTTGTGAACATTCAATATCCTCCTTCTAGCTGTTTGAAACTACATATTATTGTTAACTAGCGTCATCCCACAGTGGTATAGAACAGGGGTCCCCAACCCCCGGGCCATGGATCAGTACCATGGCCTGTTAGGAACCAACTGCACAGCAGGAGGTAAGCGACCAGCCAGCAATTCAGAGGAATAGATGAATGGAGGGCAGAGTGCCCCAGCATCACCTCCATCAGTTCTGCGGCAGCATTAGATTCTCAAAGGAGTGTGAACCCTGCTGTGACCTGCGTGTGCCAGGAATCTAGGTTGAACACTCCTTATGAGAATCTAATGCCTGATGATCTGAGATGCAACAGTTTCATCCAGAAGCTGCCCCCACCTCCTACTTTGGTCCATGAAAAAATTCACCTTCCACAAAACCAGTCCCTGCTGCCAAAAAGTTTGGGGACTGCTAGTGTAGAACACCAGGACATCCCTACAATCTGTGCACCTGTAACTTTGTGTTCTTCAGTAAATCTCTCCTTATCTGCCTTCCCCTCCCAACCTCTAGTTTCCTCTGTTCTGCTCTTCAATTCTGTGAGATCAACTTTTTTAAGCTTCCACATATGAATAAGAACAGGCAATGTGTAACCCGGTTTATTTTACTTAACATTCTCCAGTTCCATCCATGTTGCCAGAAATGACAGAATTTCATTCTTTTTTTTTTTTTTTTTAAGACAGTGTCTCGCTCTGTCCCTCAGGCTGGTGTGCAGTGGGGTGCTCTCAGCTCACTGCAACCTCCACGTCCCTAGTTCAAGCTATTCTCCTGCCTCAGCCTCCTGAGAACCTAGGATTACAGGCACCTGCCATCACGCCTGGCTAATTTTTTTTTGTATTTTTAGTAACGATGAGGTTTTACCATGTTGGCCAGGCTAGTCTCGAACTCCTGGCCTCAGGTGATCCACCTGCCTCAGCCTCCCAATTTCATTCTCTTTTAGAGCTGAATAGTGGCCCATGGTGCATATGTACCACATTTTCTTTATCCATCTGTTTGTTATTGGACATCGAGGTGGATTCCATACCTTGGCAAGTGTGAAAAGTACTGCAGTAAACATGAGGGTGCGATGTCTCTTGGGTATACTGATTTTCTTTCCTTTGGATAAACATCTACTAGTGAGGCTGCTGGATCATGTGATATTCCTATTTGCAGTGTTTTGAGGAGCCTCCATGCTGTTCCCCAAGTGGCTGTGCTGGGTCACGTTCCTGCACCCCGTGTAGGAGTTCCCTCCCTCGGCAGCCTGGTCAGCATTCGCTCATTTTTGTCTTTTTGATAAAGACCATTCTAACTGGCATGAGATGAGGCCTCACCGTGGCTTTGATTTGCATTTCCCTAGTGATTAGTGATATTAGGCAGTCTGTCATGTATTTGTATTTCTAATTTGACACTATTTTCAAGTGTGGATATTTTAATAAACTATTCCCAAATTTGAATATTTCCAAACTTTATTATTTTATAAAATTCACCAGATCCTAGACCTTTAAGAAACATTCCTTTCATACACCATCATGACCTCGGACTCTGTGACGTTTGAAAGTCGTCACCAGATGGATCACATTTCCTCTTTACATGCAGACTTGTTCTATGTCACAGACTCAGCTTCTGTGTATGACTTTTAAAAATAGCCCTTTCTGGTTCCCAGCCTGGGCTAGCTCATCACTGCTCTGTCTTTCCTTGGAGAGGTTCCCAGGCCGGGGGCTGGTGGGGACATGGAGGAGCTGGGGAACCGGCCAAGCAGAAGGGCACCAGGCTTAGGAGTCTGCTGGGCCCCAGGGGTCCATGGAACTGCTTTCGTTGCAGCCTTTGAAGCCTTTCTGTGACAGTGTGGCCACTTAGGAGCCTGTCTCTGAATCCAGTGATGGACTGGATGCTTTCCGAGGCTCTTCCTGCCAGGAGATGGGAGAGCAAAGCAGACTCTCCTTGCTGGCAGGTGGCCAGCCGCAGCCCAGGGCTGCTCCTTTCCTGATCTTGCCATCTTCTTCTCCTCTCCTCTCCCAGAGCCCTTGGGGCCCAACCCTTCCACCTTCAATAAGACAGAGAGGGGGACAGGGGAGGGAAGACCTTTCTATCTCGCCAGCTGCAATTCCCCAAGGCCCATCTGGGAGGGGAGGGACAGGGAAGGGAGGGGGAGGCCATGTCCCCTTCCCTCGGGCCCGCAACAGCCTCCACTGAGACCACAGCCTCCTCCATTTGCAAAATCTCAGAGGTTGTTTTCAAGCACCTACAGATGCCAGGCTTTGCTGGCCATTGAGGGGTGCAGGAGAGGAGAAAGTGAGAACCCCGCTTACAGGCTGTTCATAACCTACTTGGCAGGAAAGAATAAGCAAAGCTAGCTATTAAGCAAGAGTTTTCAAATACAGGAATGGAGGACTTTAAGGACCTCTCCCCACCATCCCGGGTCCTAGCACCTGTGCTGGATAAGCCCAGGGAAAGCCCCAGTGGCACCAGCAAAGCTGAAAGCAATGTAGCCTTCTGTGGGCTGGGCTAGGTCAGTCTGTCTGATGGGTTGTGAGCGAGGAAATAATTCTACATATTCGGATCTTTAAAGCCACTGTGTAGTGCTTTGGGGACCTAAGTGCTGTGCATAGTAGTGTTTTTAGGACAAATCCAGTTTGTTTTCTAACAGACTTAAAAGTGAGCCTTGGGGACACAGCCCTTCCCAAAGTCAGGGTCTACCTGTATTTTACACCATCAACTACAACTAGCTCAGGGAAGGAGGCTGGAAACAGAAGCCACTGCCGTCTAGACTTGGCAAGGAAGTTCTCAAAGACAGCTCCCCTCTGTGTTGTGCGAAATGCCACTTGGGTGAACAGATTCCTGGAGTGGGGTTGTGCCAGTCTGCAAGGGCTGCCATCATGAAGTACCACAGGCTGGGGGCTTCAACTGCAGAAATGTATTGTCTCGCCATTCTGAAAGCTGAAGGTCCAAGATCAAGGCATTGGCAGGGTGGCTTTTTCTGAGGCCTTTCTCCTGAGAGTCCTCCTCTGTCCTCCTAATTACCTCTTATGGTAAGGACACCAGTCATACTGGGCTAGGGCCCACCTCAATGACCTTGTTTCACCTTAGTTATCTCTTTAAAGGCCCTATTTCCAGTGCAGTCACCTTCTGAAGCACTGGAGGTTAGGGCGTCAATGTATAGATTTATAGGAGGCACAATTCAGCGCTAAACAGGGTAAATTCTGTGTGTGTGTCTGGGAAGGACACGGCATTTTCCTGACCCCCAGCCCATGCTCATTTAAACCCTGTTGAATAATCCAAATAATCCACACTGCTAGGAGACCATGGGTAACTGAGGAAGGGGAGGCAAGGGCATCTCAGGGACAGGAGAGGCTCTTGACCGGTGGCCCGAGAGCAGCCATGTCCCAGATCAGAGCATGTAAGTGGTCCAGAGACAGGTAGAACTGAGAAGGTGGGGGAACCCTGCAGGAGGTAGGGACACTGGGGGCCACAGGGCAGCCTTGCTGGCTGGGTCCCACCCACATCTCATGCAGCCAGGAGCTGGCCTTGGGGTTGGGAGCCACCAGCTAGTTCAGTGCGCACCCTTGATGACAGTGACATGGATGATATCGATCAAAAGGACCTGGCTGTCGGCTTTCTGGAGTAGCTCCTCCACCTCTCAAATCCCTTTAGAAAACACAAACATCTTTGCAAATGCTCTGCCCTGCAAGACAACCTTCTGCATTCTAAATTCCTCTAGCTGAAAAGCAAAGTGCCGTTTACATAATGGGTTTGAAAATAAAAGGAAAATATTAGAAGGCATTCCTCATGAATTCTGATAAGGATATTATTCTGTTCAGATGCATCCTAATTATAAAACTATACAATAAACCTCAATTCCAACAGAGTCATTCTTCTCTATCAGGCAGATGGTAATTGCTTTTAAAAAATATATATGTACAACTTGTGTCTTATCTGTTTTGAGAAAGCAGTATCTATCTTTTTAAATTGCGTAAATTTTTATTCTGCAGAGGATAACTCTGAATAAATCTCTCTTCAAAAAAAAGTTGCCGACCTAGACAAAAAATCAGCACTAAAAAAATAGAATATTTTCTCAGAAAAGATGAGATTGCAAAGTGATAAGCTTTGGAGAAAAGTCTTACACGCGTTCCCTCTGCGGCTACTTGTGAACGCAAAGCGCAAAGGAAGGTTTCCTGGCTGTTCCGCCCACACGTGCACACAGGCAGGTTAGCACAGGGTGAGCTCCAGGCTGGTTCACACCCCAGTGGGCAAGTTCCACACGATTCAGGAATAACTGAGTGTGATTTCTCCTGAAGTCTTGGTAGGTCTGCTCTCTTTCTTTGAAAGACAGCTTCATATCGAGTATTCCAGTCATAGCCCAGAATACCGCTTTCCTACCTATCAACGGTTTCAATGAAACAAATATTTTGTGATGTGTGGATGGAGAGGAAGTTCCATTTTATCAGTAGAAGATGATATAGAGTAGAATTTTAACACTGCAAATCAAAGCCTATTAGAAAGAAGTGAAATCAATTTAGCTTTTTTTTTTTTTTTTTTTTTT
>NW_016107500.1:1179214-1210419 GCF_001604975.1 Cebus imitator | reverse complement strand
TCCAGGGTTCAAGCGATTCTCCTGCCTCATTCTCCCGAGTAGCTGGGATTACAGGTGTGCACCACAACACCTGGCTAATTTTCATATTTTTGGTAGAGATGGGGTTTCACCATGTTGGCCAGACTTGTGACGAAGCCCTGACCTCAAGTGATCCACCTGCCTTGGCCTCCCAAAGTGTTGGGATTACAGACTTGAGCCACTGATCCTGGCCCAATTTAGCATTTTCTAAAAAATGAAATACTAGGATGCCCTAGACTGGATTAGGATAGGAGAAACCAGAAAATATCCCAGCGCTATAAACATAGGAAGGGTAAATATCGGGTTAAACTTGAACTCTTTCAGGGTCAAACAGCAGTCACTCTGTCGTTCGCTCGCCCATCACTCACCCTCTTGGCAGAAAGGGTTAATGCTCCTGGTGGCATTTTTGGCTAAGAGAGAAAGCACAGGGAAGATCTGGAGAGTGACTCACACGAGCAAGTGTGACATCCCAGGGAGGACCGGGAAGCTCTGTGGGATGGGAGGACCATGATCAGATGGTAAAGCCGCAGTGCCTCTGCTTGGCCCACAGAGCAACCAACAGGCCAGTCTAGTTTTGTTGTCTCCTGAGCGGATTTCAATAAAGAGGCGACCTGGAGGCGAAGAGGAAAGGAACACCACAGTATCGACGTGCACGGAAACAGACCACCTTCTCCAGTGTGAAAATGGGATGTTGTAGACATTTTCAAAAACAGTTGAGTTACTTCAAGTAAAGTACTACAGATTTTTCTTGTCCTTGTGCCTGTGTGTGTGTGAAAGCCCACTCACATATCCCATGTGTCCAAACACATACACTTTTCGTAGAAATAGCTATCATTAAAATGTACATTTTAGACTGGACGCGGTGGCTCATGCCTGTAATCCCAGCACTCTGGGAGGCCGAGGCAGGTGGATCACAAGGTCAAGAGATTGAAACCATCCTGGCCAACATGGTGAAACCCCATCTCTAATAAAATACAAAATTTAGCTGGGCGTGGTGGCACACGCCTGTAGTCCCAGCTACTTAGGAGGCTGAGGCAGGAGAATTGCTTGAACCCGGGTGATGGAGGTTGCGGTGAGCCGAGATTGCACCACTGCACTCCAGCCTGGCACCTGGTGACAGGGCGAGACTCTGTCTCAAAAAACAAAACAAATCAAAAATGTATATTTTAAACAAAAGACAAAGTGAAGCTTAAATATGGGTATAGAGGCATTCAGACAACTCAGACCAAAAATATCACTGACCCCTAAAATAAATATTTGGGGTCCCTAATCACCAGTGCCTCCCACCCCCTCTATCTGGCCTTCTTTCAGCTAAATTAATACTCTTGCACTTCAGAATAGTATCAGATTCTAAAGCCATGATGGGATGGGAGAGCACCCACCTTAATTATTATGACTCTGCATTCCACTGAAATCGCTGTCATGTTTGACACATTAAGTTTTTCCCATCTTTTTTTTTCCTAGTAAACAACCTAAATTAAGCTACAATAGCATTTATTCTTTTCTAACCTCAGCCATTTGCCTTGCATTTGAAAGAACTCTGTGCCGGGGCTCTCCTGTGGGCAAATTTATTTCGCACACTAAGGGTCAAACCGTTCCCTGAGCCCCGTGTCAGGGATTCCGAGCTCAGGGCAGCTGCAGCAGCATCACGGTCTTTGCTGCAGTCACGACTCTTTCCACCGTGGTGGCAATCAGCAGCGGTTTCTCTTCCAGGTATCACCTGACGGTTTGCGGTCACATCTCTCAAAGCAATGTGGGACTGCCCCAGGGTCAGCCGCCTGACTGTTCTTCCTCCCTATCTGTAGCACCTGGATCTGCACAGGAAAAGCTGCACACATATGTTCCTGGAAAGGTGGTATCACCAGTGGGGATTGCTTTGATTAGGGCACAAGCTTTCCCGTCTAAATTTCCATTCCAGGACTAATTTATTTATGCATATATTCTATCATTCAGTAAGAATGTATTCAGTAATCTATGCATCCAGTGACCAGGTTTATCTCATCTCTTTTGAAGACATTCATAGTATGTATTTTATATTTGACTTCCTCTCTCTCTGCTCCCCACTTTCCATTCCTGGACTAATTTATTTATGCACATATAATATCATTCAGTATGAATGTATTCAGTAATCTATGCACTGAGAGTGACCACATTTATCTCATCTCTCTTGAAGACATTCATTGTATATATTTTATATTTGACTCTCTCTCTGTGTCTCTCTTTCTCTGTCTCCCCCCTGACACACACACCCCCTCTCTCTCATTCTTTTAACTTTGTTTCCTTGGGTGTTAATTCTTTGCTTAAGGTTGCTTTTCCTCAAACCTTTGGTTGAGAATGAAGTGCACACTTCCAGAAGGAAGGAAGGGTACTTCCCATCAAGGTTAGCAGCTCCCAGTTCAACCTGTGGGGTCCTTGGCTGCACCCAGCCTTTGTCCTGAGCCTGGGTGCTTCTCCCAGTGCTGCCTCCTGCTGGCCCAGCCAGGTTCACCACGGTGACAATCTGCAGTCCGTGCCCTGCTGTTCATTCCTGCTTCCTCTGGAATAGCTCCAAGCTCTGTGGTAGGCCACACCTGTCTGCCCATCTGCTGCTAACTACCACCATCTTTCACGGATGTCTCCCAATGCCAGGTCCACTGGTGATCCTTTTTCTCATTTTCTAAGTTTTATAGTTGGGAGTGTAAAATGGTGCAGCCAGCTTAGAAAAGAGTTGCGGAGTTTCTTATAAATTTAAACATAGACCTAGCCTTTGATGCAACAATTCCACTCCTTGCCTTTTATCCAAGGCAGACGAAAATAAGTGTCTACAAAGACTTGCACACCAGTGTTTGTTGTTCATCTGCATAATGGTCAGAACCAAAGTAACCCAATGTTCTTCAAAAGGAGGATGGATAAACAGGATGGATGTGAATATCCATATAATAAATACTACTGGCCAATAAAAAGAAATGACTGACCAATGCAACAGCAATGTTATCGTGAGATTATGTATGGATTAATGGCAGACAGATATAAGAGTATGTACTGTTATCATTCCATTCATGCAAAGTTCAGAAAAAAGCAAAACTACTTTTTGATGAGAGAAATCAAAACAGAGGGTGCCTGTGGTGGAGGGATGGGGTGAGCATGGCCAGAGAGGAACATGGAGAACTTTCTAGAGTGATGGAAATATCCTATGCCTTGATTGGGATAAGTTACACAAGTGAAAACCATTTTTCAAAACCCACCGAGTTGTACAACTAAGATGTGTGCACTTCACTATATGTAAATTAACTCTCTATTTAAAATAGTTTTTAAAATCAGATACTATCTTTTTTTCTTTTTGAGATGGAGTCTATCTCTGTTGCCCAGGCTGGAGTGCAGTGGTGCAATCTCAGTTCACTGCAACCTCCACCTATCGTGTTCAAGCGATTCTCTTGCCTCAGCCTCTCAAGTAGCTGACACTACAGATGCACGCCACCATCCCTGGTTAATTTTTTGCATTTTTAGTAGAGATGGGGTTTCATCATGTTGGCCAGGCTGGTCTCGAACTACTGGCCTGAAGTGATCTGCCCGCCTTGGCCTCCCAAAGTGCTGGGATTGCAGGCGTGAGCCACCGCACTCAGCCTAATTATATTATTCTAGATCGACATGGGAGCAAGAAGGCATTTACTGTCATAAACTGCTGGCAAAAAGATTCAAAAGATTTCATTACATTGTAATGCTTTAAAAATGCTTACTATAAATATAATACACGTTCTCAGTTTCGACTAATTATACTATTTCACTCACCACCCCACAGCCATGTCAGGAAGCAGAATTGACTTTTTCTCTCTCAGAATACTATATTTGGACCTATATTTAGACCTAATATTTGAGGTAGCATTGAATAGAGACGCTACCTTGACATGCAATATCAGCTGTCATTTTACACTTCCACACAACCAGAAAGTAACTGTCTTTGCCTCAAGCAAAGATGAAAGGACAGGAAAAATTAGATTATTATCTCTGGAAATCTCTTTAGGACCAAGCAGTTTCTTCTTCAGAAAGGAATGCATGACTCATTTCATCACTCAAGAATTCCTTCAACTGCCAGAGAAAATCTATACTCCATAATTACAAAAGCCATCTCAGGTTCCCTCTTCTCTGCTAAGAAAGCTCAGTGCGGTATAGGTCGAGAGCAGTCATTCAGAGATTTGCACGAAGACGGTTCCAGGCAGTCCACAAACCCACCGTGTTGGATTTGAACACCCGATATTTGGAGGTCATGAATTCACAAACGAGTCATGATATTACACCAGTTCCTGGCAGTTGCTGCCATGACCATGGACGTGAAGCCACCATGGATTTGAGCAGCCCATGTTGACAATGCCTCTGCAGCCATGCGAGTATCAACAGCAGCACAGGTCAGGGGCAAGCTCCTGCTCTGGGACTTCAGGCTAATGCCCGACTTTCTTCTGCTGCTCCTTGAACATTTCCACATCTTTATAACAAGTTATCCGAAGCATAATATTTTCTAGCGACTGAGCATGGTGGCTTGAGCCTGTAGTTCCAGCTATTCAGGAGGCTGAGGCAGGAGGATTGCTTGAGCCCAGGCTGTAGCAAGCTATGATGGTGCCGCTGCACTCCAGTCTGGGCAACAAAGCAAGACCCTGTCTCTTAAAAACAACAACAACAGCCCTTCGGTTGAAACACTTAGTATATTGGCTTAGGGCTCAGTGCCAGAGTGGGTTTGAAGATTGAGATGATTAATCGACTTTGACCTTGAACTTAGTAATGGTGTTGGAGTCTGCGGAAAATGGGAAAAACAGTAGTGTAAAGCCGTACCATGGTAATTCCACAATTATCACCAGCTGTGGTTGCCTGAGGCAGAGGACACAGGGAAAGGAAAGCTTTGAGGGAGCAAGTCACGGCTGAACTCCACCATTATGGTAGCAAGGATGAGCAGAAGGAGAAGGCAGGGGGTTGAGCTGCTTCTGACTGCTGTGGAAAGGACAAGATCAAAGGTTGAAAATCTCAACAAGAGTCAGAGAAACAATTTTTATTTGCCAATTTTAAAAAATTATTTAATTTTTAAAAAGCACACAGGAAGAACAGCTGTAATTGTTGACGTATGGAAGTCATCTTGCAACCATAAGAGAGCCGATAAATAACTAAAAAGAGTCAGAACAGGTTAAACACTCCACGAAAGCCCTAAAAGGTTACCAAAGCTCTTCTAGAGGGACTGATACTGCTGAAAATCAGTCCAAAAGTCTGACGGTTGCGGTTGCAGAATTATAAAGTGCATTGAATTTGCAGTCATGCCAAACCTCCCATGTGAGAATCAGAGCACGGATTGAAAATAAGTCAGATCCTGAGAACTGAAATGAGTCCATTTGGGTCGACTCAGAAACCTTTGAGGACCTACATCCCTCACCTCCTTTGCCTCCCTCACCCATAGCAGTCATTTCTCTTGGCCTGGCCTCCCTTTGCCTGAAGCCCTCATGCTGCTCTTACCCGGAAGCCGCCTTGCAAGGGAACACTGGTTCTCCTCAACACTCACCCAGTAATACCTCTCGTGGCCACCAAACCAGAGCCCGACACACCCTAAGGGGATGTGCCACGTCTAACCCAGGAGAAGATAGCTTATACCCCCAGAGATTGCAAGACGGTGTTAATTTATAAGGGCAGGAACCTGTTTCCCAATCAGAAGGGCAGAGTAGAAGATTGCCCAGATGTGGCCTAGAAAAAAAGCTTAATAAAGATCACATGCATCCATGCAGAATCCGAAATCCTTGATTTTACAGTTTCACTCTCCAAAACTGAGCTATTATGATCCACTCAGGAAAATGCATGTAGTAAAGACTCCTAACTGGTCCCCAGTGTCCATATGTCTCTGTTTATTTCTAGTGGGTCTAATCTGGGCACACACTGTCTAGCTGAAGACTACGTTTCAAGGACCCCTTGGAGCTACTGTGGAATGGGCTATGAGTAAAGGTGGCGTGTGTAATTTCCAGGTCATTCCATTACAGTCACTTCCGGAATCTGGAAAAGGCAGCAGCTGGAGCCACCATGGAAGCCATGAGTTAACTGCGTGTCCTCTTCCATAAAGAGAAACTTCCTACTTGATCCTCCTGATGGCTTTCTGTTAAAGGACAGGTGAATGCAAGATGTGTTATTTTAAAATATATAGGCTCCTAGGGAACTACATGTTATTTAAATTCCTATGTGAATTAGTTTCACCGAATTATTTTGTTCCAGACTCCTTGAACTTAAGTCAAAGGCAGCAAGGTATTTGAAACACCAAACCCCACCCCTGCACTTAGAGCAGACATTCTTCATCGATGACCACACTCTTCTCTAAGTCAACAACAATCCTTAACACAGTGCTTCTCTGCTGGCAGCTTCCACTAATAGACCCAATTTGGTGAAGAGATAAGACCTACTTGCCACCCTGAGGGCTGTATGAAAAACAGCAAACTGGGGTGGTCACTAAAGTGAAGACTTTGAAACAGTAAGAGGAGCCGGAGGGTCCATGAGTGAGGGAGCACCAGACAGCAAATAACAACAAAATGTCTGGAGTGTACACTCTGTGTCAGGAGCTGTTCCAAGCAAGGGCAGTCTAAACTGGCTAGCAGGTGTATAAATCAGAGTTCTTGCTTACAAACAACAGAGTTCAACACAGCTCAACCAAAAGGAATATAGAGATGTCACTTGAAAAAGGAGGGTCAGAAATTTGACTAGGAATCTACACAGCCTAGAATGGCACTCATATAATCTAAGTGGTATAATTAAGATTATACCACTGAACCGCCCCAGGGAAGACCCCCCAGCTTTAGCCAGGTACAAGCACTCTAGACCTTGGGCTCGGAAGTCCTATGGGGACCTTAGACGCTGCTGTGGCTCCCCACCTACTCACAAGAAGGATCTTTCCTTGGGCTTCCCTCTTCCAGCCTACAGCTCTGCTCAGGGGTGTCTGATGGGCTGAAACCAGGTCTCATGCCTGTGCCTGGCTGCAAGGGAGTCTGAGAAAGCAAGTTTCTGGCTTCAAGGAAGCAAGGATTATGACGAGCTGTGTTGGTTACCTATTGCTGTATTGCAAATTACCCTAAAGTACAATGGCCTAAATCAGTGATATACTTTTTTAACTTTTGTTTTAGATTCAGGGGCACATGTGCAGGTTTGTTATATAGGTAAACTCTTGTCACAGGGGTTTCTTGCACAGATTATTTCATTACTCAGGTACTAAGCTGTATTAGTCCATTTACACACTGCTGATAAAGGCATAACAAGACTGGGAAGAAAAAGAGGTTTAATTAGACTTACAGTTCCACATGGCTGAGGAGGCCTCAGAATCATGGTGGGAGATGAAAGGCACTTTTTACATGGTGCCAGCGAGAGAAAACTGGGGAAGAAGCAAAAGCGTAAAACCCTGATAAGCCCATCAGATCTCATGAGACTTAATCACTATCAGGAGAACAGCACAGGAAAGACTGGGCCCCATGATTCAATTACCTCCCCCTGGGTTCCTCCCACAACACGTGGGAATTCTGAGAAGTACAATTCAAGTTAAGATTTGGATGGGAACACAGCCAAACTGTATCATAAGCCTAGTACCCGGTAGTTATTTTTCCTGATACTCTCCCTCCTCCCACCCTCCACCCTCCAATAGGTCCCAGTGTCTGTTGTTCCCTTCTTTGTGTCCATGTGTTCTCATCATTTAGCTCCCACTTAAAAATGAGAACATGCAGTATTTGGTTTTCTGTTCCTGTGTTAGTTTTCTCAGGATAATGGCCTCCAGCTTCATCCATGGTCCTGCAAAAGACATGATCTTATTCTTTTTTATGGCTACATAGTATTCCACGATGTATATGTACATTTTCTTTATCCAATCTGTCCTATTTGGGCATTTTAGGTTGATTTTATGTCTCTGTTATTGTGAATACTGCTGCAATGAACATTTGCATGCATGTGCCTTTATGGAAGAATGATTTATATTCCTCTGGATATATAGCCAGTAATGGGATTGCTGGGTCAAATGGTAGTTCTGTTTTTAGCTCTTTGAGGAATCACCATACTGCTTTCCACAATGGTCAAACTAATTCACACTCCCACCAACCGTGTATAAGTGTTCCTTTTTCTCAACAACCTAGCCAGCATCTGTTATTTTTTGACTTTTTAATCATAGCCGTTCTGACTGGTATGGGATGGTGTCTGATTGTTGTTTTGATTTGCATTTCACTAATGATCAGTGATGTTGAGCTTCTCATATGCTCTTTGGCTGCAGGTATGTCTTCTTTTGAAAAGTATTTATTCATGTCCTCTGCCCATTTTTTAATGGGGTTGTTTTTCTCCTGTAAATTTGCTTAAGTTCCTTATAGATGCTGAATATTAGACCTTTGTCAGATGCACAGTTTGCATATATTTTCTCCCATTCTGTAGGTTGTCTGTTACTCTGTTGATTATTTCTTTCGTTGTGTAGAAGCTCTTAACTTTCCTATGTCCAGAATGGCATTCTCTAGGTTATATTCCAAGGTTTTTGTAGTTTTAGGTTTTATCTTTAAGTCTTTAAACCATCTTGAGTTAACTTTTGTATATGCTGCAAGGAAGAGGTCCAGTTTCAATCTTCTATATGTGGGTAGCCTGTTATCCCAGCACCATTTATTAAATTGGGAGTCATTTCCCCATTGCTTGTTTTTTTCTTGTTGTTGTTGTTGTTGTTGTTTGAGACAGACTCTCACACTATCACCCAGGCTGGAGTGCAGTGGCGCAATCTCAGCTCATTGCAACCTCTGCCTCCCAGGTTCAATGACCTGAGATTGCGCCTGCCTCCCAGGCGCAATCTCAGCTCATTGCAAGCTCTGCCTCAGCCTCTAGAGTAGCTGGGATTACAGGTGGCCACCACCATGGCCAGCTAATTTTTTATATTCTTAGTAGAGATGGGGTTTCACCATGTTGGCCAGGCTGGTCTCAAACTCCTGACCTCATGATTCGCCCACCTTGGCCTCCAAAAGTGTTGGGATTACAGGTATGAGCCACCTTGCCCAGCCACCATTGCTTGTTTTTGTCAGATTTGTTGAAGATCCTATGGCTGTAGGTGTACAGCATTACATCTGGACTCTCTATTCTGTTCCATTGGTCTATGTGCCTGTTTTTTGTACCAGTACCATACTGTACCACTACAATATAGTTTGAAGTCAGGTAACGTGATGCTTCCATCTTTGTTCATTTTGCTTAGGATTACTTTGGCTATTCAGGCCCTTTTTTGATTCCATATTAATTTTAGAATAGTTTCTTTCTAGTTCTGTGAAGAATGTCATTGGTAGTTTGATAGGAACAGCATTGAATCTGTGAATTGCTTTGGGCAGTATGAGCATTCTAATGATATTGGTTCTTCCTATCCATGAACATGGGATGTTTTTCATTTGTTAGTGCCATCTCTGATTACAATGTTTTGTAATTCTCATTATAGAGATCTTTCATTTCCTGGTTAGCTGTATTCCTAGGCATTTCATTCTTTTTGTGGTAATTGTGAATGGGATTACATTCCTGATTTGGTTCTTGGCTTGATGGTGGTTGGTGTATAGGAATGCTAGTGATTTTTGTACATTTATTTTGTATTCTGAAACTTTGCTGAAGCTGTTTCATCAGTTGAAGGAGGTTTTGGGCCAAGAATATGGGGTTTTCTAGATATAGAATCATGTCATATGCAAACAGGAATAGTTTGACTTCCTCTCTTTCTATATGTATGCTCTTTATTTCTTTCTCTTGCCTGATCTAAATCTGCAATATTCTTTTTGATCTTTCACAGTATCTGTGGGTAAGGAATTCAGTCAGGGCACAGTAGGATTAATTGTTTTTGTTCTACAATGACTGGGACCTCAGCTGTTAAGACTCAAAGACTGGGATTCAGAATCATCTGAAGACCCACTCATCCATATGTCTGGTGGGTGTTGTGGGCTGTCTGCAAATACCTCAATTGGGCTGATGCTAGAACACCCACACATGTACCCATTCTATGTGATTTGGGCTTCCTCTCAACATGGTGGCTGGGTTTTTTTCTGGAAATATCCTGAGAGAAAGCTGAGGAGAGCAGTGTCCTATGATGACCTAGTCTTGGAAGTCACATGGCTTCCGTGTGTCCCCACACTGGCCAGAGCAGTCTGAGCAGCTGCTCAGAACATAGAGCACAGCCTTCCATGAGAGCTGCAGTCAAAGTCAGCATGGCCATCTTTAGAAAAGACAACCTGTCTCAGGAGGGAAATTCTGCAAGCACAGAAAGCGTGTGCCAATGGTGCCAGTGGATGACAAGCATGACAGAAGTCCTCACCACCTATGTCAGGTTGCAGCACTTGCCCGACCTCCTTCCCTGCCACCCTTCCCTCTTTTCGAGCCCTCTTCATCTTCTTCTTCTCTTCCCTTCTGCCCTTCCCCTCATAGGGGCCCAGCAGCCTGTGCACTGTGGTGCCATGAGAATAACCTTGGACAAGGTGTTAGGACCAGGGGCCCAGCTTCCTCTCCCACAACCTCCTATGTGACTCTGAGCAAGACTCACTGCTGGAACCTCAGATGTCTGTGCTGTGAAATAAAGATTGGGTTGGGTTTTCAATTCAACGACAAAAATGTGTGTGCCCATCACGCAGAGGTAAGCCTGAGACATCCCTTGACATCCCCAAGCTCTTTCCTTCAGCATCTGGAGCCATTTGCTGCAGAGTGATTAGAGGATGAAAAAGGCATCCTCCCTAGCACCCCAGCTCCAGGAGGCTAGGATCTCTTCACTGCTGTCTCTGCAGCGACTGCATGCAGTGAGTGCTCTTGGAGCAGTGGCTACAAGCTCTGTCTGGAGCCAAAGCCGGGTCTGAATCCAGGCTCTGCTGTTTACTGCATTATTTCACCCCAGTTGCTTAATTTCTCCCTGCTACAGTTTATTCATCTATAAAGTAAGGATAAGCATGGTACCTACTTAATAGGGCTGTCACAAAGATTTAATGGGTCCATATATGTAAAGTGCTTGGGATAGGGCTCAAGGTATATAAGTGCCATCTAAGTGTCAGGCTTGGTGATCAGAAGTGAATGGCATCAAAGGACACATGACCTGGTAACATCACAGACCCACACTATGCTCCCTTGCAGTGATTTATTTTAGCAGAAAATATTTTTTTTTAATTTAGGCAGTAATCTTCATACCTTAGTTCAGGCGAGTAAATAACCTGTACACATTTAAGGAAGGTATTTTGAGGCAAGGTCTTGGTGACTTTAGGAGATTGGGGCTCATGAGCAAACAGGACCAACTGAAATACTGGGAGGTAGATTTTGAGACAGATAACGAGTGGGCAAACTGCAGCTGGAGATAGTGGCACCGGGGACCACTGAGCGAATGCTCATGGGAAGAGTCATTGGCAGATAGGACTTATTCTTGGATGATGGAACTCATGTGATGGCCAGCATCCATCTCTCCCTTCCTTGGATGCTAGATTGGTGCAGGTTGTCTGCAGATTCCCCAACTACTCCCCTTCCCCACCCCTCAGTACTCGAGAGCATAGCAGGAGCTAGATACCCACAGTTGTCCTTAGAAATTATTTTATTTAACTATGATAAATGAACTTAATTCAACTGTCTCAATATTATAAGTCTAGTCTTCAATAAAATGACAACATTTGGTAACAATTTATTTTCATTTTTACTGGTATACATTCCATTTTAGAATATTTGAAAATCAAATATAATGGAATAACTATAACACAATGTAACCTCTACATACTGCCGGGCTAGGTAAATATCCGTTCATGCCATGGGTAAAGCAGAACTCTCTAGAATCTTCTGGGATAGAAGGAGGAGGGTTTGCAAACCACACAGGTCCTTCTGCTCACTCCTGACATGATCGTCCTGTCATGTAAGCAAATGTTTGGATCCACGGGCTGGAGGCAACTGAGGAGGGACTACATTGAGATTTTCTACCTGTACTAACATGATAATACCATTCAAAATTTCTCCTTCTAGTCTTTTCCCCTGTGCATAGCTCTATGTAGTTGAAGCTGCTGTATGGACATAATTTTCACTCTACTTTCTCACTTACAATTATTATGTAGATCATGAATTCTATCCATTTTACGATATAAACTTGATAACTGTGACGCTCTTGCTGCAAAATATACTCTAAGCAGATTCAGTATGATTTACTTAACACTTCCCCTCTTCTTGTAGATTTGTTTCCAATCTTTAACATTTGGCTTCAGCCTTTTTAAGAGTTGATCCAAGGTGATCTAAGAGTGAGGGACGGTAACAAGGGACGTGATGACCATCTCTACACCAGCTCACTCTGGCTTGGCCTCTTGTCCCAGCAAAAGATTTTTTCTTGAGAGAGGGTCTTGCCCTGTCGCTCAGACTGGAGTGCAGTGGCCCAATCTCAGCTCACTGCAGCCTTCGCCTGCTGGGTTCAAGTGATTCTCTCACCTCAGTCACCCAAGTGGCTGGGATTACAGATGTGCACCACAACACTCAGCTAATTTTTTGTATTTTTAGTAGAGACGGGGTTTCACCATGTTGGCCAGGTTGGTCTCGAACTCCTGACCTCAAGTGATCTGCCCGCCTCAGCCTCCCAAAGTGCAAGAATTACAGGTGTGAGCCCAGTCTCAGCATCAGTATTGTGATCCTTCGACTTACAAAAAAAATCTACAACCATACAGTAAGGTATATGATCTCCCTAGCAATAACTCCATTCAAGAGTTATTGGAAGAGGCCTCACAGAGAGCTGCCTGCAATTTCAGCTAAACCATTCCCAAACCACATCTGATGATGTCTCTGTTTCAAGTGGGATCAGTTGCTGTCACTGCTACAAAGAGTTTCTGAAGCCTCGGCCCAGGTCAGTGGGTTCTGTAAACCCGGACAATCAGCCCAGGAGACGCGTTCTCACCTCCTGGGGCAGGACAGAGGCTGTGCCTGCATCTGAGCCCCAGTACTGCAGCCTCGCAGGATATCAGGTAAAGGAGCACAGAGCTAGCACAGGGGGTCTCTGCTGGGTGTGGACCCCAGCTGGGCCTCTCAGCACGTGGCTGAGCGGGGGAAGCTGCTGGGCCCCCCGAAACTCGTTTCTACACCAATAAAAGGAGACAAATGAAACCTGAGAGGGTCTCTGTGGAAGTTAAATAATAAAACATGTAGTGCCTGCCAACCGGTCCCGTCCCTCATGTTAGATGAGCTCACAGGACTTTACAGAGAGACACTGTCATCCTCCTTCTCGCCCTGTCTGAAAAAAAGAAAAGATAAAACGAAAGGGCTGGATAGAGCAGGGTCTTAAAACAAAACAAAACCAACCATGAAACCAGGACAAATAGGCCCTACTGTCGCAGCTGAGATTCCCCCTCACACGGCACCCACCTGAGAGCAGAGGCCCCCAGGCCTCCGCAGACACACCTGTCTGTCCGGTCGCCTCGCGGGGACCCACGCATGCAGGCACTCCTGCTTTTTTAGCTCATGTTGTCAATCGTCTCTCCCCCAAACAACCCCAAAACAAACACCTGAACCCAGATCCTGCAGGCTGGTAACTGTCTCCACAGTGGCCAGAAGAGTTATTTTTCAGTGAAAATTTCTATTGATTTAGAAAAGGTAAAAATTGTAAAAGAAGTTAAAAACAAGAAGTCACCATGAAGGCTCCCAGAATGAAAGGCTTCCCTGGCGAACTGGGAGGCTCCTCAAGTTCAAAGCCAAACCACCAGCAGCAGCAGCAGCCAGGTTTACAATCCTAAACCATTTAGGCTTCCGGGGTCAGCTCCCCCGTACTTCACCATCACTACAGCTTCACCACTGGGCAGCTCGGCCGCACACACACATCATGCACTCACACACACACACACCACACACGCTCACACACACCACACACTCTCACACATACCACATAACCACACACATCACACATTCACATACCACTCATACTCACACACACATCACATACACACCACACACTCATACGCCACTCTCAAACATACCACACACACCACACACTCACATGCTCACATACACTCACACATACACACCACACACACACACCACACACTCTCATATACCACGCTCATACACATCACACACAAACCATACACCACACTCAGACACACATTCACACACACACACACACACGCACACCACACAGGATATGTGCAGCCCACTCCACTGCACACACACATCACACACTCACACACATCACAAATTCACACACCACACAACCATACCACACTCAGACACCACACACCACACCTTCACACACACCACACACATACCACACTCACACACAACACACCACACACAACACACACACTACACTCACACCACACACACCACTCTCACACACACACACACACACACACACACACTACAGTGCAGAGCAGGATGCTTCCTGCAAACGTGGAAGCTTTGCGGTTCCCAATCCTTCCAGCTCCTAGGGATCTAAACTTGCTTTTTGCTTGAAATTTCACCAGATTAAAAAGAGAGAGAGTTTAATGGGTTCAAGTAAGGAAGGGAGGGCGAGGATGCGAGCATCCCAGTGGAAGGCGAACCGATCCGGTGCAGCGGACACTCCGGGGTCCGCAGAGGGGGTGCTCTGCCCCGAGCCCCGGCCGCCCGCGCTGGGCGAGCTTCTCCGCAGCCTTCCGTAAGGAGTCACCGGGCAGTGCTCCGCTGGCCCCTCCTCCGGGGACCCCTCTTGGGAACGCGGAGGCCCGTGGCGGGCGGAAGGGGAGCGGGGCGGGCGAGGAGGGGGTGAACCGGCAAAGTAGTGACCCTAGGGGCTTCTCTTCGGGCGTCGCGGCGGGCACACTCCGGGCATCCCACTCCCCGGCCCTGATTCTTGGATCTGTCCTTTAGAAAGCGGTCCCCATCGGCCCCGAGCTGTGCCGGAACGCCGGGCTCCTTCAGACCCGAAGGCATCAATAGGCTGCCTCCCACCCTTCCCCCGATTGCGCTCACCGGGTTAAGTGGGGTCTGAGGCTCGGGCTGGGGGTCGCGGAGAACAGAGATCCGGGCAGGAGGGCCCGGTGCCTGAGACCCCAGCGAGCGCGCCAGGCTCACGCCCCGTGCCCCGCCCCCGCCGGGCTCCCCGGCCTAGCCTGCGCCCCCCGCAGACCCCAGCCCGGCCCGCCGGGCGCGCACCGCGGTCTCCCCCAAGCGGCCGCGCGCGTGTCGCGGCGGGAGCGGGCGGCGGGGGCGGCTCGGCGCAGGCAAGCCAGCGGCTCCGCCCCGCGCCCCCCCTCCCGGCCGGCAGGGCCGCCCCCTCCGCGCAGCGCTCGGCTCAGACGGAGCAGCCGCCTCTGCAATGTCAGCAGCCGCAGCGGCGGCGGCGACGCGAGCTGCAGCGGCCCGGGCCCCGCGATAGCCGCCAGCGCGGCACAGCCCGCAGGAGCGCCAGGCGCGAGCCCGCGGCCACTGGCTGCCTCCGGGGCACTGCGGGCGGCTCTGCGCGCCCAGGCGCGGCGTTCCGACCCGGGGCCAGCGCGGCCAGCGCCGCGCACAAAGAACAGCGGACGCCGGGACTCCACGGGCTGTGCCTGGGGACTGGCCCGGGGACGGACGGCCGCGCCGCGTCTCCTCCGAGCCTCCCCTCCCCGAGCGGCCGGAACGCGAACCGGAACGGGCCCCGTCATATGACAGCGGCTACGCCGCAGCCGGCGAGCGCGCGTGCTGCTGCCCGCTCCGCTGCGCCACAGCCACCGGCGCCTGGGGTGGCCCTTGCCGCGCCCCACTGAGCGGTCGCCCGTCGCCGCCGCCCCGCGCCCCCAGCTCCCGGGCTCCCGGGCTCCGGGGGAGGAGCAGAAGGGAGCCCGCCCGTCGGCGCCGAGCCTAAAATGGCCACGCTGCTGCGGAAGATCGGGCTTATCCGCCTGCACAACCGGGACACCGAGGACCCCAAGCACCACCACAACCACCGCGGCGGCGGCCAGCAGAGCGCGTCTCTGCGAGGCAAGGGCGGCGCCAAGAGCGGCGGCCACAAGCAGCAGCAGCAGCAGCAGCAGCACCCCGGAGGCGCGGGCGACGCCAGCCCGGGACCGGGCAAGGGCAAGGGCAAGCGCGCGGCGGAGGTGGCCCCGCGCGACAAGGCGCCGGCGGCAGCGGCTGCGGCGGCGGGGGCGGCGGGGGCCGGGGGACCCCGCGATCGGGCGGCTGGAGCCAGGGCGGGGCCGGGCCCGGCGGTGGCGGCGGCGACGGGCGGCAGCCTGGTCCCCGCGGCGCGCCAGCAGCACTGCACGCAGGTGCGCAGCCGGCGGCTCATGAAGGAGCTGCAGGACATCGCGCGCCTCAGCGACCGCTTCATCTCAGTGGAGCTGGTGGACGAGAGCCTGTTCGACTGGAACGTGAAGCTGCACCAGGTGGACAAGGACTCGGTGCTGTGGCAGGACATGAAGGAGACCAACACCGAGTTCATCCTGCTCAACCTCACCTTCCCTGACAACTTCCCTTTCTCGCCGCCCTTCATGCGGGTGCTCAGCCCGCGCCTGGAGAACGGCTACGTGCTGGACGGCGGCGCCATCTGCATGGAGCTGCTCACGCCGCGCGGCTGGTCCAGCGCCTACACCGTGGAGGCCGTCATGCGCCAGTTCGCGGCCAGCCTGGTCAAGGGCCAGGTAAGGCGCGCACCGCTGCGGCGGGGCTGGGGGCGTGGGGCTGCGGTCGGGTCTAAAGTGCAGCTGGGCGCTTTAGGTGAGGTGAGGGCCCCGAGGTGAGGGCCCTTCCGGCCATCTCACTCCCGGCTCTGTCTACACCAGCGCCCCACGGGGATGCTCTGAGCGCCTCCGCCTCTTTTCTATGAGTGTTTTCTTCCTGCCCCTGCTTTCCGTCCGGTCTCTCCCGGCCCGGCGTCTAGTCTCGATCTCTGCCCCTGCCGGTCCCTCTGGTCTATCTGGCTCATTCTCTCCTCATCCCTTTCATAATTCTCTCCCCCCCTTCTTCCTTAGCCTCCCTCCCCAATCCTCCTCTCCCTTTCCTCCTGGACTCTTTCTCCTCTCACCCGTTTCTCTGTCTCCGCTTCTCTTCCCACCCCCATTCCTTTTTCTTTTTTTCCTTCTCCACCCTCCCTATCTCCCCACTCTTCTTTCCCCTCCTCTCCCGTTTGCTCTCCCTCCCTTGTCTGCTCCTCAGTCTCCTGTTCCTATAATCTCTATGAAGGTGGGAACTCTTCCTGGACCTAAGGATTTAAGTGTTCAACCCAGCTGCTCTCTCAAACCCCCCAAACCCCCAACTCTCCCCCCCACACACACACACAAGGATCCTCCGCAGAGGTCCCGGGTGGGAGGTCTGCAGGTGATTGGCCTAGGGAGAGCCAGCTGCCTGCTTGTAAACCGGCTCCCTGCCTTCTTCTGGACTGCCTCTACTGGAAAGGTGGAAATTTCACTCTTGGGAGCTCACTCTAGACAGGCAGAGGTGTGGTTTGGGCACTCCCTTAAGGGACAAGACCAGCCCGTCTTGGAAATGCCTGTTCTCCCCTCAGCAGCCTCCTCCTTCCCTCCCGGAACCCCTTACGGCCACCACCGCTGGGGTCGAGGTTCCAGGTCTTGGTCTCTTTCAGACCCTGTTTCTGTTTTCTCATCCCCCCACCCCACTGCCCCAAGCAATTAAATCCTTTATTAGGGCTAAATATTTTAACTTAATACCAAAGTAGGGCCAAACAGCTCGCATGAGCCTTCCCACCTATTGCATCAGATGGCAGCTTTACGCAGAGAAACTCCAAAGTACTTGGGAGCAGGGTGAGTGCCTGATGGTGTTATCTGCTCAAATTCTACGCTGTCGACTGCGGTCCAGTTCTCTGGTGTTTTCCTGAACCAATACTAAGCGTCATTTAAGAAAATTACATTGTTATATGGGCATCTTTTTGATTTATGAAAAATCATTGTTTTCTTAAAAAGACCCCAAATGACCTCGGCTTGATCTTTCTACAGGCGGCCCATCAGAAGCCATCACTTCCTCCCTGCGTGGCCTGTTTCTCTGTCCCCTTCACTGCAGGCTCTTTCACACTAATCAAATAATGCTTGTTCTGCCAATTTTACTGAAGCTGGAACCCCTGGGATTCCAAGCAAATAGCATCCTAACTCCAGAAGAGAAGGTCAGGTAATTCCTGACCTGTCCTGCGAGTCCCTCTTTTCTAGGGTTTAGGTTCCACATATTTCCCGAGTTAGAAATAGCGTGGATGTAACAACTCTAGAAAAACATCTGCAGCAGAGGGAGGCTTAGTGCTCTCATATCAGGGGTTTATTCTCCATCCTGCAGTTAAATGTTGAGTCTGATCAAAGGTTCATGTGTTAGAATACCAGCATGGGGGTTAGAGGATCTTAGTTTTATTTTTCAAGCAGGATTTATACAAACGATGTGGAAGAATTCTGTGCAGAAATGCCTTGGTTATTTGCTTCTTGCATCCTTGCTAATCAGAACTCTTCAGAACAGTCTGTTACTGTTTTTCGGTCTTCACAGTCAAGATGACATTGGGGATCAGGGGAGGAGGAATGTGGTATTCCTTCTGGGATCGTAGGATCTTCACATTTTAGGCTTGGAAGAGATCTTAGAGGTCAACTGGACCACTGCCTATATTTTGAAAGATGCAGGAAAATAAAGCTTTGAAATGAAAAAGGGGGAATTTTTTTTAAAGAGAGAGAGAGAGAGCTTAAGAAATGAAATGTTTTCCATTTTTACATTAATGCCATGAATAATAATAGTTCCTTTGGTGCCTGTATGTCAATGGGCCGTATACCAATGGGCAATGTATAAAATACACAGGTCCTTACAAATATATTTCCTTTTCTCTGTATTTAAAATTGAGATTCTCACATACAGTTTGCAAGTCAGAGATTTCTTTATTGAAAGTAATGATCAACTTCTTCATTTCTGGTTTTGATAAAATCCTGAATGAACCTATTGCCCTCCACCTAGCATATCATGTTATGGTGTCTATTCCGCATCTGAAATAGAGGTAAAAACTCAGCACTTTTTAAAGTACCAGTTCAATTTCTTTGCATTTTTCCATGCTGCTTCCAACATATAGCTGTCCGAGAGAGAGTAATGTGCAGCATACATAAAATATTCAAAATGCAATGAAAGAAAGGAAGAAATGAACAGTCATTAATGTTTTAGGATTCTGTGCACAAAAGGATTCTGACGGTGTTTCAGGTAACCTGTGCTTGATTGTCCCTTTATGCACTCTTGCAAATTCACTACCTACTGGTTCTTCAGAGTGCATATGGTAGTTACCAAATTATTTCCTCAGTTAGAGGTAATGTGCTTTGGGAAAGCAATCAAAATACCTGATCAAGTGTTCAAGGAGAACTGGGACAGCTACCAAACCGATAATTACTTTAAAAGGGAGAGTCATTATATTCCAGTTATGTTCCGATACTTGTTGGGATTTCTTTTGTAGGGTTCATCTTCGTAAGCTACAGGGTTAGAAAAGCTTTCATAGAGGAAAACACTTACTGCTCAGCTGAACTTTCTGAATTGAGGATACGCTGTTTCTATACCTCTAGAGAAATCATGAAACAATTTTAAGAGTTTCTGTGTGTCACATAAAAATATCTGCTTAACAGTTTTGTGTACAATAAAAAGCTTATGTTTATCACATGATATGATAAATTCAGTCATTTGAGGAGGCTTTTCACTGGCTGGCCAAAATCTCTTGCATGTTGCTTTATGAATTGTGCTTGTCTTAAATGAATATATAAATTTCCTGTGTGATATATTCTGTGTAGAAGTAATGATATACATATCTTCCCCCTTTGTCTATTACTAAACCTTCTGTTGACTTGGGGCATTTTTAGGTAACTCT
This sequence comes from Cebus imitator, assembly GCF_001604975.1. Classification (NCBI taxonomy): domain Eukaryota; kingdom Metazoa; phylum Chordata; class Mammalia; order Primates; family Cebidae; genus Cebus; species Cebus imitator. The sequence goes on along the minus strand of NW_016107500.1, from coordinate 1,190,651 downwards.
TAGGTTTTTATAATTGGATTTTAAAACTCTGTACTTCAGAGGAAAGTGGCAAAAGTGTTGAGAGTATACTTTTAGATAATTATTTGCATTCTTTATTATTTACTGAGCCAAAAGAACATAACCCGTAGCTCCAGTGTAAGATTTTTGGCATTCAAAAGCTGGAAGATGTTGGTTTTGAAATGAAAGTAGCCTGTCATGCCAGCACAGTGCTTGCACCTAGTAGGTAGCTTAACCCACAAAAACCGCATTTTCAGACTCTGTAAACCTAGACAAAGTAGCACCAGAACTAGGGGGTCCTGGCCATGAAGAGCATCAGAGTGCACTGGCTCCTACTCCAGGCTTGGAGCGTGAGACGATGGTGTGACTGGCCGGGGACCTTGTTCTTGCAGTTGTGTGAGCAGCTGGGTCCCGAAAAGCTGCTTGACTCCAAGCCCTGCTTCCACTGTGGCTCACCTCCTGAGTGTCCCTTTTTAGTTAATTAGGCATCGCCAGGGTCAGGGAACCAGATGGCAGTTGCGTGACAGTTCCTCACTCCTCCCCTGGCCTTTCAGAGCCAACCATGCAATTCGGCATGCACACAGTGTGATGATAACTGCAGCGGCAGCAGGGCACCTTTCCCACTTGCTGTGCCAAGCCCTGTGCCAGCGAAGAACGCGGGATGTGTGACCCTCACTGGTTCTGCTCTTCTGATGGTCGCTGTACAGGTGAGGAAATCGTAGCTTCACAGAGTCAGGTGGAGTTTATACAGCCTCCTGTTCTTTTTTTTTTTTTTTTTTTTTTTTTGAGACGGAGTTTCACTCATGTTACCCAGGCTGGAGTGCAATGGCGTGATCTCGGCTCACTGCAACCTCCGCCTCCTGGGTTCAGGCAATTCTCCTGCCTCAGCCTCCTGAGTAGCTGGGATTACAGGCATGCACCACCATGCCCAGCTAATTTTTTGTATTTTTAGTAGAGACGGGGTTTCACCATATTGACCAGGATGGTCTCGATCTCTTGACCTTGTGATCCACCCGCCTCAGCCTCCCAAAGTGCTGGGATTACAGGCTTGAGCCACAGCGCCTGGCCCAGCCTCCTGTTCTTGTAACAGCTCATGAGTGGCAACGCTCTGAAATCTCATCAGCATGAGTAAAAGCTGTTGGAAATGGCAGTCATGCCAGACTCCATCCAAGCACCTTGCTGTTTCCAGGTGGTGGTTTATGAACTGTGGCCATTGTGATAATCCTTTCTGTCCACAGAGGAGAGATGCTCAGCCAGCTATCCACAGAAGATGCACAGAACATCAGGACTAAAGTGTCCTCGGGTCTTAGTGTTTGAATTTAAAATTGCCCAGCAATTTCAGGACAAGTTCTGTTTACCTGATGGTTACTGGATGCTTTTTTAATAAAGGAAACTTGTCATAGTGTAATGAAAGAGTAAAGGGCTCTGCAGTCAGCTTTATGAAATGATATTCAGTGATGTCACTAAAATCCACCTAGGTCTGAAAGAGGCTCTACCATGCTGTGATTGGGAAGTGCAGTGAAGGCGCATGCCCACACAGACATGCACAGACAACCTAAAGCCCATCTTCCAGAATACTAGGCCTAGAAATAGCACTTTACTTATGTCTATAAAACCAGCAGTCTCATCAGAAAGGGTGACAAAGATGAGCAGCCCTTTGGGCTCCTGAAATCTGTGGGCTTCTTACCAGCTATAACACACAGATTTTTTTTTTTTTTTTTTTTTTGAGACAGAGCCCCCTCTATCACCCAGGCTGGAGCACAGTGGCATGATCATAGCTCACTGCAATCTTTAATTCCTGGGCTCAAGCAATCCTCCATCTCAGCCTCCCGAGTAGCTGGGATTACAGGAGCACACCACCATACCTAGCTAATTTTGTTTATTTTTGTAGAGACGTGGATCTCACTGTGTTGCCCAGGCTGGTCTCGAACTCCTGGGCTCCAACAGTCCTCCCACCTCAGCCTCCCAGAGTATTGGAATTACAGGTGTGAACCACCTCACCCAGACGTACGTCACACAAAATTTTTAAAGGCCCTCTATCAGGTTGCTGGGGCTGCCATAACAGAGGACCTGGAAGTCCCAGATCAAGGTGTCACAAGGCTCATTCCTCCTGAGTCCTCCCTGCTCGGCTTGTAGACGCTGTGTCCTCCCTGTGTCCTCGCATGGCCTTCCTCCTATGTGTGTCTGTGTCCTAATCCCCTCTTCTTGTAAGAACACAGCCAGATTGGATTAGGGCCCATCCTCCTGACCTGACTTTAACTTAATTACCTCTTCAAAACCGTATCTCCAAATAAGGTCGCACTCTGAGGTACTGTGGGTCAGGAGTTCACCATGTACCTTGGGGACTGGAGGAGAAACAGTTGAGCCCACAAGGAATCCAAACAGGAATTTCTTAACCAGTTGGGCACCTTGTTTCTGTAGCTGCTGTGCTAGTTTTAAAAGCAGTAGATGAAGCCGCGCGGAGCGAGGCACTGGATGGAGAACGTTGCCCGCAGCTTTGAGTAGAGAAATGGCTGCACACCCAGAGGGAAGCTCCAACAGCCTAGAGCAAAAACAGCGACCAGCATGGGTGGGTTGTGCCGTCTTGTTTGTCGGGGGAGAGGTAGATTTTTGGTAGCATGCTTATGAGTCACTGTGTTTTGTCCTGCGCTGTGTACAGGGGACGGGGATTATTGCCACCACCGATGACTCTGCAGCTTGAGGTATCGATATGCTGGACTGTTCAGAGGAAAAAATAGCTACTTGTTCTTCTATCAAGTAGGGCAGGCAGGAGGACGCAGGCAGGACTGCATCCTAAAAATAGCCCCACACCCATTTGGAGAGCTCCGGCAGCTCAGCCCGGGTGCCTGGCAGCTCAAGGCAGGAGCCACTTTTACTTCACCGTGAGACTTTGAGAATCTGAACTTGCAGGAAGAGAGTGTAGTGTATTTTTGTGTACTTTTCTGATTTCCTTTAAGTGATGGGGAAGATCTGGTTTTCTCTGTAAGGACAGTGTAGGTTCGTGGCTGTTTCTTGGTGGAATGTGCCTACGTGGGCAATGAGCTGAAGTCTGAATGAAAGCCTGACACCCACAGCTTGCTCAGTGCCTCCTTTCTCTACCCAGAAACAGACTTGTCCACACCAGCCTCACTAGTACCATGTCAAGGGCAGATGAGGCAGCAGCCGAAATGGCTTTTGTAGTTAAGGAAACAAAACTGCCACTCGTGGCCGGGTTTTGAGCCACATTTCAGATCTCCTGGAGTCAGAGGTTGTTGCTGCCCTAGACGTGTTGATGTGGAAGTCAGGAGGGGAGAGGATGGCTGGTCAAAGTGTTAGTCCTTCCTTCTCTGCCAGTGGTTCCCAACCCTGGCAGCACATTAGATGTCCCAGGGAGTATGCAAATTATTTTAATACCAGGGCCATCCCCTCAGAGACTCAGACTTTGTGATCTAGGATCAGGCCCTGGCAGAGGCTGGTAGGAGGAGCTCCTCGTGATTCTAATGGGCAGTCCAGGTTGGAAAAACTGCCTGATGCTGGCCATGGTCCACCTTCTCCCTCTCCACCTGGCAGGGCACAGCCTCACCCACCAGTAACCACAGCTCAGAGCTTCAGAAGCGCTGGTAATTAATCCCTCAACCTCCCTTCCCCACCTGGATCAGACTCCCTCTCCTAGGTCAACCCTGACTCAGCTCCTTCAAAGCCCGACTCCTATGGAGGTGCCATCCTAAAGCCAGCCTGCCTCCCTGGACTGCTCTCGTAGACTACGAGGGAGTGTAAACCCTGAAAAAAAAATGTAGGGATGATTCACTCCACCCTCAATGAGACGCAGCTGCGGAGAGTGGTGTGCGCAGACCCTCCAGAGCCCTGGCTAATTAATACAGCGTGGGATTCAAGTGGTCCCATCATGCAGGAACTTCCTAGGTGTCACTGGTGGATTAGATACACATCAAGTGCCTGCCACAGAGAATGTACCTTCTATGGAGAAAAGATAAAACCCTTCACATTTCCTTTTGACATGCCAGGCAGCCTCACAAGTATATTTTTGTTAGTATTTAGGAAATATCTGTGGATCTGACAATAGACAGTGGCCTGGGTGTGCAGTGGGGACATGAGCACAGTGAGGTCCCAGGGTCGCAGGGTCTTCAGAAATTCCGAATGATGTTCTTAGAGGGAGCACAGTCCTTAAGGGAGGTTGAGACTCAACGTTAAGATGGGCATTAGTCACTCAGTGTATTTTTGAATATGGTTTCATTGCTGATAGATGGAGAGGTCAGGCATGCCCCCACACCAAAAAAGGAGTTGTAGTAATGGCAGAAATGTTTCCAGTAATGCCTACACTTCCCTACTCAGTAAGTCGGCAAGCTATGCTAATGTTTAATTGTTCAGTTATTTTCTTGTTGTTACATACATCATTCATTCATTCATTCATTCACTGAGCACTATAGTGACATGACCCTTGGCATTCCCATGACGACCCTTCCCCATTCTGTGCATTGTCCACAGTACTCTCCTGGTCCTCTCCTTGGTCCGCTAATCCCACGAGGATAGGAGGATAGCCAGCTGAGTGTGAGGAGGACACCAGACTGGGAGAGCAGATTTGGGACCACCAATCAGGTGGCAAAGTATTGAGAGATGAGGGCAGGTGTGTCTGAAGAAGCCGGAAGAAGCTGCCCGCCCTTGCCCCTTACCCAGCCAGCAGGTCTGGTCGAGGTCAGGGAGCCATACTCGCAGAGGCTGTTCCGTTCCTGTTCTTCAGTGCTAGGCGCTCCTCTCCAGCTCTCCTCCTCTCCAGCCCTGCGCTCCTGCCTCATGGGTGCCTGTCATCTGCTTGGATTCCTGCAGTAACCCCATCCAGTCTCTCTGTCCCCATCATCCATCCTCCCTGATGCCACCTGCATGGCCCCTCTAAAATGCAGACCAGGCTTTATCATATTTTGTTATGAACCTTATGAAATAGAGCTTAAGTTTCCCAGCACTGTCCAGCCATGATGGTATTCCTACATCTGCCACAGCCCCCACAGAGGCCCCTCTTCCACCAGTCCTTCCTGCCTGGAAGCCCCTCTTGCCCATGTTTCCCAGGTGAGTTCCTGGCCATCCTTCAAAACCCTGCCCAGGTGCCCCAGCTTCTCCCCAAACAGCCCCTCAACCACTCCTTCAATAAAAGCAATGATTTCTGCAGTTCAGAGTAGGAAGTTCTGCATTGTCTAGGAAATGTTCATTTCTGTGCTTATCCTGCCAGTTTACATATTTACAACTTTATTGCCCCTTCCCTTTGCTAAATATCCAACACCTTGTGTGTGCCAAATACATGTTTGCCACAAGATCTGTTTCTGTGAACTGACTCCCCATCCTCCTCGTTTTGCCCTTCTTGCGATGAAATATAAGAGCTAACCGTGGGTCAGCTGCTGTGCAGAATGCTTTATGTGAATGATTTGATTGAATCCTTGCAGCAGCCTATGAAGTGGGTGCTGTTGTTATTCCCATTGTACAGAGGAAGAAACTGAGGCTTGTGGAGGTTGAATCATGCACAGAGCTGAGCTGTCACCAGGAAACCAGTCCAGTGCCAGAGCCACCTGGTTCTGAGGAGGTGTCTAGTTGGCACGTAAAAGCCACCCCAACCAAGTACCATGTGTAGTATGATTGTTCTTCATGTTACATATGGATGTTAGGGGTGCCTTTGTAGTTCCATGGTGCATGGTTTTGCTGCAATACTCAGAATAAATCCACAAGAGGACAAATGGTGCATCTGTCAAATCTGACATGTGGTACGAAATTTTCAGCAATGTTGGACAAATATGTTGGCCCAGATTTGTTATAAGCTTCTTGTACTGATTGTGCAAAATGGATGAATGTCTTGATTTCTTCAAACTGTAGGAGAAAGATAATTATTACGTGTTTATTTATTCTGTAAAGGAAAGGGAAAGGCATTTTAGAGATTCTGAAAATAACTCAAGAAAGAAATGCTTTTTGAACATAATTGTTACATTGGTAAAATCACTCAGTTGAAGAAATGGCTACGTTAAAATAATTTCTCTAAAACAAATACTAATTTCTTCATCACAGTATTTGGCAGGCATTCTCGAGGTCTTTCACTGAGTTCTTTGATGAAGAAGCTAAGGAAATACTGTTTGGTAAAGGATCAGTTACACGTAAAGTTGAATTGTCCTCAGCTCACTTGAGAATTGAAGGAAAAATTTCCATAAAAATATTTTAAGTGTACTTTTCATTTTTCGATTTTGAAGATCAGACATTTCCAAATATCAGAAAATGCAGTTATGGAACTTATTATGTATTGGGCCTACTAAAATGCTGTGATTAATATTTTATGAATTTGGACATTTTGTGTACAAAAGTATTAAACCAAATACTTTTGCCTTACAGATAGATACGTGTGTATCAGGTTGCTTTCTTAGTGTCAGATTGGGTGCCCATATTGCTTCCCAGAAGATGTCTGTCAGGAATTATATATAACTGTATATAACTGTGCCAAGTAAACATCAATTGCTGCAAGGATTAATTTGTGATGGAGTTCTCCATGATTCGTGACATGCCCTCCTCAACTCTGCTTCTCCACCAAGGAAAAGTAAAAATTTGTAGTGGAAACTTCACCAGAATTGAGTATGTTACAAGCTTAAATTAACTGTAACTAGTTGAGTATTAGAAGCCTTTAAAATATAACTTTTTCAGAGTCATTGAAATACTAAATGAATTGTAAAGTATTTAACCTGGCTTTGTGCAAGAAGGCTGTTGGTTATCAGAGCCCTCCCCGGCAGTTCACGCGTGCCTGCATCTGACAGCGTCCCTGGGGAGGGAGCCCTCCTCCTCCAGGTTGGCTGGGAAAGAAGGGCACAGCAAAGCCAGGAGCCTCATCCACAGCAGCAGGTTAGGATCCTCCAGGGGAAGTGCCTTCATCCAATGTGAACGATGCCTAAAACTAATGCAGGTGAGCTGCAGAGACTGGTGGCTTCGAGCGCACCCCTCCAGCGCACCCCTCCAGCGCCCTGCTGACTTCTTTTGATCTCTTTATAACGTACACTATGAAACATCATCCTCTTAGAGAACTCATACAGGATGGCTACTCTAACTATAAAGATCAGAATTTTACAGAGCTTAAAGGGCATTATCATAGTTCACAAATAAAACTGATCTAATAAAAAGTGAGTTTGAATTCTACTGAATAGAATTAAAGTACTTATTTTATTAGTAATTTCATTTAAAAGGATATCCTGGCATCTGCCTTTTCATAAATTAGGGAGATGGAGGGCTCTTGGTTATTCTCAATGATCCATCGGAGAGAAAGAGGAGACCAACCACAGGAGTCCCCTCCTGCTGCCCCAAACCCCTCGAAGCCACCTGGAGGACTGCATGGCCTCGAGGCATCTGGGGACACCTGTGGACTCCTCCCAGAATGTCTTTGGTTGCACAAAACAGAATGCATAGGATTTCAAAGGAAACCAATTATACTTAAATACAGTTATCAGAACTTTTCAAAAAAAGTAATAAACTAAAATTTAAAAAGCACCTTATTAACACATTAAATATTAAGATCTGGAGGCAGGTCTAACAACTCTCCTAATCTGACAATAATGAACATCAGTGACATTTCAAAATAAGCTACAACAACTGTAATGCAATTTTTAAACATTTGGGATATCTATTGGTGACAAACCCAAGGCATTGCTGATACTGCTGTGGTTTCTTAACTTTCAATCCTAATTACAGGAAGTGCTGAATTGCAGTTTGAAGTTAGTGAAAATGGAGACATCTTTCCCATCCAAATGTATATACCCCAAGGGGTGCATGGGCCCCAGGTTGAGAACTGGAGGTATTGCTCATGGCTCCAGGTGGTGACGGCTGTTTGGGAAAGCTCTTAAATCTTATTCTGCAGCTCAGGGCGGGAACGATTGGGATGAAGATTTAGGAGCCCAACAGGTGTCTCAGTTCTCCCATGTTATTGTTGGGTGGGGCTGGGATAAAGCCGGGGATCTGGATGCAGAGGCAAGACTTCAGCCCCTTCTCCCTCCTGAGCATTGCTCACTCCTGGACAGGCCCCCCACCTCCCTGAGCATCAGGGGCCTCCCTTAACGGTGAGAAGCATAAACCCCACTGCTCACATGAATCACAAGGATCAAAGGAAATGATGTGCCTGTGCTCCTTGGATAGAGGAGGTGATCAATAGATGTTCCTGTTTCTAAAGAAGAAGATTTATTGAATTAAATGCACAGAAACGTGTGACCAAGACGCAGCAGTGTCCAATGCACACAGAGATGTGCTTTCATAACGATGTGTGTTTTATGGCAATGTTCACCCCCAGGTGGCTCAGATGCTTCCATACATGACTGTATTGTTACAGATATTCACAGGGAATCCAGAAGAGCCTCCTTTTTGCCCTCTTGAATCTACTGCTGTGGACACTTCTTGCTGTCTTTGCTGACTTTCTATCATCAAATGATTTTGTACCATCAGGGGCTGGTTTCTGGGATTCTGTTATTTTCCTAGTGCAGATATATATCTGGATTTTTTAATCTCTTCAACTTTGGTATCATAAGAATTCCATTACATCAGTAGCATCTTTAAATTAGCTTCATTTCTTTTGCTGGTTAGCAAATTACATAGAAGAATATTCTTATTTAAAACATTTACCCCTATGATCTCTAAGTGCACACCCAATGTCCTTGTTAGCCATTCAGTGTTGTTGATATTCATTCTTTGTTACAGAATGCAATGCCCACTTGAAAACTTCTTGGATACCATTTTGCTTCAAGGTGAAAAACTGGTTCATGAATCAAATTTTAAAATCTGTAAAAAGTTGTGGATTCCAGCAATTATCACAAGTTACACAGAATGAACATAAACTGTTTCAGTACAATTGAAAGGGAAATTCACTGTAGTCAATTATATGGATCCTTTCTAATATTCATACTTTTAGGAAAGGCCCTTTCTTTAGAAGAATTTAAGAGAAACCTCGCTGAAATATTCGACTTGAGGAAATTGCCAAGTTTCTCAGAAACATCTGTGATATGATGTATAATCTTATGGCAATTGGAGGCCACTCCACAGTGGAATACCAATGCCTGCTTCATGTTCTCTTAACTGCTCAGTCAGCTGGGGCCTTGAGCACTGGCCCAAACTCTAGGCTGAGGCTTTCTGCATTTGGGAACAGACTGAATAGCTATCTCTAGGGTTCTCCCCCAGTCTGAAGACTCACGTGGGTAGAATCTGCATTCTCACAGGACAGGGTGTGGGATGCAGTTCATTGATCCTCCAGGATGTCTATGCTGTTTTGTTGTACTCCCAGTGATTTTCCCATAGTTTAGAAATATCAGAATTTCCTCATCTGAGACCATTACAGACAGAAAGCATCCTTCTGTGCCCAGTGTTTTTCAGCACCCCTGCATATCATTCTAAGAAGAAGTATTATACTTTACATGGAAATGGAGCCCACAACAATATCTAAATCAGTTCCTGGGCATGGGTAGTGTTGCCATAACTACTGCTCTGGGTTTGTAATATCAGCATCATAGTCAGCAAATAGAAGCCGACCTGCCCTCCAGTGCTCAGACCATTTGTTCATATTTATTTATGTCTCTTTTTTGCTCCTGTTAAACACATTATTTAGCTGTTGTGTAATCTTTTGGTGGAGATGATTCAGATCTCCCTATCCTCAGAAAAATCTTAAAGGTCCTCCATCCCCACCTTGGCTCCAGCCACACACTGTTTGGAGGTCTCAGAGACCCACTGGTTTCCCAGCTCCACCAGATGTCCCATTTGGATAAGCTGCAGGCTCTCCCAGCCCTCAGCACCCCCAGCTTTGTTGGAAAGGTGAATGCAGCAGGCTCTGCAGCAGCTGTTGGTCAGCACTTGACCTTATTGCCCTTGATGGGGGCCAGCAGAGTGGACAAGCCCAAGCAAGGGTGACGGCCATTTAACCTTTACAGGCCTTTCAGACCACCTCATGCTGACTCTGGCCAGAAGATGCTCCAAGACTTCAGAACTGGGACTTGGTCAGGACTCTACCAGGAAAGACAGTCTCAACCTAGGACTCAACACCGAGATGTGGGAGAAAGTGTGTGAACAAAGCAGCCAGTGGCTGCCCCAAGAGCCAGGGGCCTGAGATCAAGAAAGGAGGGGGATCTGTCAGCAGCTGTGGGGCCGCCACTGAGGTTGAGAGCAAGGGCCAGGCAGGGTCCTCACCCCATGATTGCATTCAGCTCTCCAATGCACAGGGCATGTGAGCTTTCCCAGAAGTCCAGGCCATGGAGGGGTCCTGGACTGAGGATCGAGGCCAGTTCCTGTGTTCTCAAGCTCCCGAGGGCGACAAGGCTGAAGCAGACCAGTGCTCCTCAAGGAGCTGACAGGGCCTGGCTCCTCTTACTCCTTCTTAGTGAGAACTCCCCGGGGCATCATCCCCATGCTGCCTCATGTGTGCAGGGAGTTGCCAAGTACCAGGCATGAGAGGCCGCTAACCGCAGGGCTGGACAAGGGCTGGAGAAAGAAAAAGGCCACCATCACTCAGCATGCACTTAGGGCAGAATAAGCCTCACCCAAAATCCCTGTGGGACTTTCCCCATATAATTCTATGGAAACTTCCATACGTTGCCATTAAATTAAGTTGCCCAGGGAAGTTGGAGGAAATGTAAGATTTCTGCTGCAGGAAAATGATTCTGACCTTTCCAGCTTCTGAACCGAGTGTGAAAGGCTATTTTGTAATTTGTTTGGTCTTCACAAAAATAATGTTGTGCAATTAACTAGTCTTACGAGTCAAGCACAGTTTGAGTGAATGGCAAATGGAAGACAGCATTTTTCATCAGTCAAAGCTTTCAGAAGCCAGCATCTCTAAATCATCCCTTTCTTTGCTACTGACTCTTCCTTTCTTTTGATGCTGTTATTTTCTTGACATAATCACAGTGAAGATTGGTACATTGCTCCCAATCTTAATTTTCTTTATTTCCCTTCAGTCTCCTGTATTTCACTATTACCTGCTATTCCTTTAAACCAGTAAATCACGATATTTACAGATTGATAGTGTTTTTTTTAATATTTCTAATTGTTCTGGAAGGTTTCACCCTGAAATGGGGTGAGTAAATTCTTTGATTTATTCCAGAGCTTGACAACATGTTTTAAGTGTACAATACGGAGATTCTAAGGAAAGGCTGGGGAAAGAATTTGTGTTTGGAGGACAGCAGTGAACAGAGGGCCACGTGAACAGGTGAAGTGGAGCCTGGCATGTCATTGGTGTAGGGCCTTGGGTGAGGAACGCACTGAGGAGCAGGGTAATGCCCTCACTTTTCTGTGTGGTGCAGAAGTCCTTGATTTTTGTGACTTTTGTGACTACCACTCCCTCCCACACTCTGTGAGCAGCAGGACTAGGAACCATGCCTCGGTCCGAAGGTCTCCCATAACCCAGGTAGGCTTCAGGTTTGTGCTGTTATTTCGCACCAAATATTCGTTCCAGATTATT
>NW_016107500.1:1118316-1179176 GCF_001604975.1 Cebus imitator | reverse complement strand
GATGGAGTTTTGCTCTTTTGGCCCAGTCTGGGGTGTTGTGGCATGAGATCAGCTCACTGCAACCTTGGCCTCACAGATTCAAGTGATGCTTCTGCCTTCTAAGGGCTTTTTTAAAAACACAAACACAAATATTGAGACTTACGTAATTCAGCAGAACTGGGAAACAGGCCTAGCAAACAAGGTTACTTGTAAGCCAAGACCTCAGTGATGCTTTTGAGTTGTGATAACATTTGACACCTGCTAACCACTCAGAGAAAATCCTCTTCCCGCTACACGATTGTTTTAACTTCTGCAGTAGGAACAACGGAACTAGAAAAGATTTACAATTCCATCTCAAAAAGCAATCCCAAATTCAAGATGGCAAGATGGTTGAAAAGGAAGGGGAAATGGCTCCCAGTGAGTTCCTATAGAATCATAGCACATACGTGGTGGCTGTGTTTGTTCCTGTGTCTGATTAGATTCTGAAGGTCTTTGTCTGAAGTAGCTGATTTCAGTGCTTTGTAGTTGAGGGTTTTGGCCACTGCTGGCTGCACTTCTCAATTAGAGGAGGACTTGAACAGTTTGTGGAGGTCGGAGAGAAAAAACAAGGAGAAGACTTACGGAGCTCAGAGTCACTCACATCCTGGCAGCCAGCAGGTGGGAAAGGGGTGGCAGGGAGGGCGGTATCTGCCTTCGCTGGGCTTCAATGGCCGGTGACAGCGAGTGCCTCAGGTCACCCTCAGTAGGATTTTAAATGCCTTAATGATGTTTCAGAACGAGAGATTCATTGGGACTTAGAGCGCAGCTAATTTCTGCTCCGGGTATTTTAACCTCTTGCAGTCAATGGCATTCATAGCTCTGCAGGGCCATCTGTGCTGGTCCCTTGATAAGAAGCTACAACTCAATGGGTTATCAATGGCATTCTCATGTATGACTACAGAGGCACTGTCACCAGGCTCAGGCACTTTTTAACTGTAACTAGCATTTTAGTTTTTTATTTAGACAGAGCCTCACTCTGCCACCCAGACTGGAGTGCAGTGGTACAATCTCAGCCACTGCAACCTCTGCCTCCTGGGTCCAAGTGATTCCCGAGCCTCAGCGCCCCCAGGCGGCTGGGACTCCAGGCGTGCACGACCACGCCTGGCTAAGTTTTATAATTTCAGTAGAGACAGGGTTTCACCATCTTGGCCGGGCTGGTCTCAAACTTTTGATTTCAGGTGATCTACCCTCCTTGGCCTCCTAAAGTCCTGGGATAACAAGAATGAGCCACTGCACCCAGCGAGCATTTTAGTTTTCTTAGGCCTTTAAAAGAAACAATAAATATTTAGAATTACATAATTAAGCCGAGTTGGGAAACAGCTGAAAACGATTTAGTTTTCTTGAACTTTTTCTTAATGGATTGTAGAGCCAATGGAAGTGACAGACAGTAATAAGACTGAGTCTAAATAGGAGTGAATATTTTAATTTCCTAACAGAAACCTGGGAGATGAGCAAAAAGAAATTTTCTCCAAGACTCAGTCCCAGGATCCAGTGGTTCTCAACCTCAGTTTCCACTCCCCAGGGCCTGGGAGTGGAGGGTACTTTGCACCTCGTTTTGACAGGGACTCTGTTGGGGGCTGTAGGATGCTTCAGGGTGCCCCTCTCTGCCGTCAGCAATCCACACACAGATGCTCTTTGTCCTGGAGAGGAAAGAGCCACCCTCCCTCCCTGGGTTGACCCCTTGCTCACTTCCTGCATGGGAATCGTGGGAATCGCTGCTGGAAACGGACCCTGAGAGTCTGAGATTCCCGCGGCCAGCCCCAGGTGCAGCAGAAGAGCTCCTGCCTCACCTTAAACCTGTGTCCGCCTCCAGGAGGATGGAACCTGGACTCCTCGCCCTTCCTGCATTTCCACGTTTGCTTTTTACACTGTGCAGAGCATTGCCACATTTTTTTTTTCAGAGACAGAGTTCTGCTTTGCTTGCCCGGGCTGGAATGCAATGGCACAATCCTGGCACACTGCAACCTCTATCCCCTGGTCCAAGCAATTCTGCTGCTTCAGCCTCCCGAGTAACTGGGATTACAGGCATGAGCCACCAAGGCCCGATAATTTTTTTTTTTTTTTTTTTTTTTTTAGAGTTTTTTTAGTAGAGACAGGGTTTCACCATGTTGCTCAGGCTGGTCTTGAACTTCTGACCTCAGGTGATGCACCCACCTCGACCTCCCAAAGTGCTGGGATTACAGGAGTGAGCCACCACACCTGGCCTCCACTTTTTCCTTTCTGTGTATTTGCTGGTTTCCTTCACCAGCCTGTCTCCCTCTGCTGTTGAGGCCCAGGTGGCCTCCCTCCCTTCACACTCCCCTTGCACCCTCTATCCTTCCTTCCTGTCCCTTCCCTTTCCTTCCCTCTGCCTCCAACGCCCTCCCAGGGCCCTGAGCAGTGCAGGGAGGCATGGAGGGGCTGAGCCCTCCCCTCTGGCTCAGAAGCCAGGGCAGTGCCGTGCCCAGTGTCTTCACAGTGGAAGTAGCCACTTCTTCCCCTCCCTGTTTCCTCTTCCAAAAACTGGAACGAGGGTCACCTCCAGTCCTTGTCAGCACCAGGCAGCCATCATGGGGAGCTGTCTGCTCGGCACTCAGGGTGAGCTGGCTATGAGCCCCCTCGCACCCCAAGGCCAGCTGTCCTGTTGGAGCCCCCCGCGCCCCACCCATCCGCCCCTGCCCTTGCCTCTGCCAGGCTGCTCGTCCCTTCCCCAGCCGAGAGCATGCCACCTGCAGCTGGCTGTGGCCAGTGGGCCTCCTGGGGGGCTGTGTCCTGTCTCTCCATCCTGGGCTGAATGCTCCCCCAGGTGGGGCTGGGCAGTGTGGCCCCTGTGGGGTGGGAACGAGGGGCCTGCAAGAACAGCCACCCCTCCCCACCCCGCACCTAGTAGGCACCAGCACCTGTTGTAAAATGAGTTTGAATGGATGTCCTTCAGTCACTGCAAGATCAAGAGTTATCAGAGAAAGAAAGGCAAAGGGTGTGGAGTGCACCATAACTGCAGCGTCAGGAAAGTGGACATTTTTAGCCACAACGCCAGCGCCGTCAAAGGGCTTTCTCGTGATGCTGACTGCCAAAGGCATGTCATTCCAGCCCTAAGTCATGTGAATTCTTTTTCCAAACACTGAATTCATTGGTCAGAGTGTTTGGGTACGTGAGAATAAGCTTTATGGGGTTTTGTTTTTAATCGCATGCCCTTGAAATGTCATCATACCATTTGCCAGAAGATCCACCTGGCAGGAGTTTGAGAGGTTTGTGTTCGAGTGGAGAGGTGGTGAGTGGAAGAGCCTGCTGACCATCCTGGGGCTGGGACTGTCACCTGGCACATGAGGCTTTGGTCTTTACATTGTTGAGTACTTTGGTGTTAAGGGTGTCATTTAAAGAACTTCTCTGTAAATGTCTACTGTTTTATTTCACTGTGGTCCTCCCCTGACTGGAGCTCTGCATGCTACTGTGTAAATTCATTCTCTCTTCACAATCTCTCTCTCTTTCTCTCTCTTTCCCTGCTCTCTTTCCCTCCCTCTCCTCTCCTTTCCTACTTCCATTCAGCTGTGACTTTAATTCTTGGAGCCTGCATTAGTCTATATTATTACTTGAGAGCTGCTGAGACAAAGTACCCACAGGCTGGGGCCTAAACAGCAGAAATGCGTTCTCCATGGGAGGCCTGAGACCAAGGCGTGGGCAGGGCTGGAGCCCCAGGCCTCTCTCCTTGGCTTGTAGATGTCATCTTCTCCCCTCTACCTGTGTCTGGATTTCCTCTTCCTGGAGGGACACGTTCCCATTGGATTAGCCCCTGCCCTGATGACCTCATTTTAAGGTAATCATCTCTATAAAGACTCCATTTCCAAAAACAGCATCGTTCTGAGGTGCTGATGACTAGGACTTCAGCATAGGAATCTGGGAGGACTCAGCTCAGCCCACAGGAGAGTCTTGTTTTCCAAGAACATGAGTTGGTGTCATTTGTCTTCCTTGCTGTGGCTTTTGCATCTCAGACGTCCCCTGTCTATCTTTAGACACGTCCCCCTGTCTGTCTGCCCTGCCGCACCCGCGCCCCAGCCTCTCCACCCGCAGCCTGCCGGCCCCACCAGCCCCGGACTGTGTTACTTCCCAGCCCCTTAGTTCCTGCAGCATCAACACATCCCTCCTCACAGACTTTAGCTTTTGCAGGTTTCTCTGTTCTTAGCTGTCTTGGAATTTTCTTTTCTTCTTTTTTCAGATCACCGGCTCACCTCTATTTCCTCCCTGACCTTCCCTCCACCTGCGGGACTCTTCCTGCCTTGCCTGCTGGTCCTCTCTCCTTGCTCTCATCCAGGTCAATGAGCAGGGGCTCAATCCGTCTTCTTTGGCACTTTTCCCGTTTCCCTGTTATCCCTGGATGACACTATTTTTTGTCTCACTTTACCTTGTCACCGTCTCTATAACTCTCCCGTCCCTGTTCTCTTGCTGCTCCTCTGCACGTGGCCAAGGTTTCCAGTGTTCCTTTCTCTCCTTCCTTTCCAGCCCCTGCTTGAAAATGCCCTGTCCTGGCTGAGCGAGACCCCTGCCCTGGCCCCTCGCTCGGGTTCAGAGCATGGCCTCGCCCGCCACTGCTAACTGCTCAGGGAACGCAGTCATCCTCCCTGGAGCTGGAGCGGTGGGGCGGGGTGGGTGAACATATGACCCTGCTGTGTGCACTGGCCTGAGGACAGTGAAAGGGGCGCCTGGCAAAGTGCGAATGTGGTGGGGGTGGTGTCAGGCAGGCAGTGTAGACATTCAGGCGGGGCGGGGACAGGGGCTGACTGGTGCATTCTTATTTCAAACAACCGCCTGGAGCATCAGTGAGCCTTGAAGGTGGCCCTCCAGTGAGGAGCGGAAGCTGACGTGATCATGGGGAATGTTTTCCTTCTGTTGGTTTTGATGCTGATGTACCAAGTTGATGCTCTTTTGTAATCATTTTCATCATTTTAAATGTCTTGCCAAATTGAGGTGGAAAATGCTTTCTGAAAGCCTTCAATTCTACTTTTTATGAGAATTTTACTCATTCGACTTAGAGTCACTTCAGAAAATGATTATTAATTGTTAATTTGATTGATCAAACTCTTTGAACAAGCACCTACCCCGAGTTGGGATGAGACACCAGACCAGTCACAGGAGCATCAGAGAGAGCAGTCGCCTTCCATCATTTGCACTTTACATGCATTCTTCTTATTTTACTCAGAAGTAGACAGATTCATTAAAATGTCCTCAGCTATCACCACCAGTCTGCCACAAGACTTGAGAAGAGGGTAGGACAGGCTTCAAGGTGATTCCCGCAGAGGCTGGCAGACAGGTGCGGGCTTCGCGGTGACTCCCGCAGAGGCTGGCGGACAGGTGCACGCCGCCAGCCCACCGCCTCTGCATCTTTTGCATCCTTCTTGTTTGCCCGGCCTCCTGTCTCTTGCCCTCTTGGAATGTTGCCCTCTGCAAGAGCAGGGCCGACTTGGTTTCCTCCACCAGCATTGATGGAGGGCAGCAAAGCTGCCTGAGCCTTGGCTTCTTCTCCATATCACTTGTTACCTTCATGTGTCCAGGTGCCTAGCTGGGCAACTACATAAGCATCATTCCCACGCTCAGGCACCCAGGCCAGCCCATCCCAGAGGCTTCATGAGTTGAGGGATTTTCCATAAACCTCAAAGATATCAGAGTCCATCAAAATATAAGGCTGGGTTATTACATATATGTATATAAACACAATCTGTATTTTATATCTTTGTATTTATATCTAAATATTGTAATCTATATTTTATATCTATGCATATTTTATGCTCTAAGGCTGGCTTATATATGTATACACACACACACACAAGCTATGGTGTTGAACTGTAGTGTTCAGATTATATTTTATGTATATGTAATTATGTATGTATATATCCTTAGATTTTACATATATATGTGTTTATATACACACACTAAGGATCTTTGTAAAATGAAGATGTATGTTTAAAGTAGTTATGTAATTTTTTTTATTCAAACAGTATCACTTAGATGTTTACATCTTAATTTCAGGATGACACCCCTGACTTTCACAATGTCATAATTTAAATGATCTGTAGAGATTTTTTTCTTCCTCTAAGTGCACTTAACCCAAAAAAACCAATTAAATGGAGAACAATATAAATAGATTTCCTCTGTTGCTGCCAACTTTGATCTGCCCTCATGATGATAACAATTTATTAGAGAAGGAGATTGCTCTAATTCGGTTCAGGTGAACAAATGTTATTCCACTGGAATCAGACGCCTGTCCGCGGTAAGAGTGAACACAGAGGACGTTCTGTGACGGCGCCAGGCAGGACCCTGCAGTGGTCTCTGGCCATTGCCGACTGAGACCACAACGATGCAGGAGCCGTGGTGTACCAAGCCCAGCAGCGGCTCTGTTGTGTGGACCAGCACTGAGCGCACAGTTCCTCCAGAGGCTCAGGGTTAGAGAGCGGAACATGGGGTGATGGCTTTGACCTCTAAATCAAGGCTGGACCCCCGGAAGCCTGGTGCTTCCCAGAGGGCTTATGCATTTGGGCACCTCCAGCTGATCCATGTGTGTCCCGGCCTGGAACAAGCCAACTGTATAATGCTATGATAGCTCTTACTATTACTGTTACCATTTTACAATTCCTGCCATGATGATCAGTGCTTTGGTATTTCATGAAGAGGCTGGGAAAAGCACGAATTTTGTGGAGTGCACAGAATTATAATGGCATGTGCCATATTGTCTAACCTGTAAAACTCATGAGAATTTTTTCTGATTATAGAAAATGGTACATGCTGAGGTAGAGAATGAAGTTTTATGATTCCACCTGTTAGAGATACTGGCTGTTTTTCTGCACCTGTGAACACACACACATGCACACACACACGTGCACACACGTAAACATGATTTTTTCAGCAGTGGGCCCGTGCCCTTCAGGATGGTCTGAGGCATGCACTTCTTTTCTATAAGGTCCCTGGACATCTTCCTGGTCAACTAAATCTTCAAAAGGCTGCTGAGCCCCCAAGAGTGCAGGGTGCTGTGGATGACTGAGCCAGCCCTGTAGGGTGACAGTTAGGAGGCCTCCAGTTCTTCCCTCCCTAAAGAACCCATGGGGACATGCGTTGTTTAGGGAGGGAGGAGCCGTACATCACGTTTGCTCCTTGTGCTCTAAAACCATGGGGAACTCCCAGAGGCGGGGTACTGGATCGAAGGGCGGGAACACCCTCCAAATTGATTGGATACAGTGCTGCCAGATTGCCTTTCAGGTTACCCAGGGTTCCAGTCCCATCAGCAGCAGGAGGCTGGAAACCTCCCAGGCCTCTCCAAACCTGATGATTTCAGGACTTCCGAATCTCACTGGCAAAGAATATCTCATCTTTTTTAGCTTACATACTTTCTATTTTATTCAGGTGTGGCATCTTTCATACGATTGGGGTTTTTGTATTTGTTTCTTTGGGATTTGGGGAGTGGGTTTTGACCACTTGACTTTCTCATTTTGTCCTTGGTCCATTTTTCATTTGATTGTTATTTATCTTATCTTTTATTTATTTGTTTTTTTGTTTTTTTGTGTTTTTTTGAGACGGAATCTTGCTCTGTTGCCAGGCTGGAGTGCAGTGGTGCAATCTCAGCTCACTGCAGCCTCTGCCTCTCAGGTTCAAGCAATTCTCCTGCCTCAGCATGCTGAGTATCTGGACTACAGGCACATGCCACACGCTCAGCTAATTTTTGTATTTTTGATAGAGACAGAGTTTCACCATGTTGGCCAGGATGGTGGCAATCTCTTGACCTGGTGATCTCCACCTGCCTCAGCCTCCCAAAGTGCTGGGATTACAGGCATGAGCCACCACACCCAACCTACTTTGTTATCTTCAGAAATTTTTTGTCAAGTTGATTCCCAGGCCTCTGCACTTGTTATCTCTTGCAGCATAGCCCATTATTCTAAAACTCAGTGGCTTGAAACCACCAACATCTCTTCTCTCCCAGTTTGTTTTTGTAGTTGAGGAATCTGAGTGCTGCATGCCTGGGTGCCTCTGACTTGGGGTCTGCCATAGAGCTGCAGGGGAACAGTAGGCCAGGGCTGCTGTCTCATCTGGAGGTCTGACTGGGGAGGATTTGCTCCCACAAACACTCAGATGCTGGGGGCAGGATTCAGTTCCTGGGTGGTGTTGGCTGAAGGCCTCAGTTTATTGCCTGTGGGCCTCTCCATGGGGCAGCTCACAGCATGGCAGCTGGCCTCCCTCAGAGGGAGCTAGGAAGGGGGGGGGCACCCAGGACCAAAGCTGCAGCCTTTTGTAGCTTAATCTCAGAAGTGACTTTCCATCATTCCACCATCCTCCATGCAATAGAAGCAAGCACAGGTCCCTCACACTCTGGGGAAGGAGGTCAAACAGGGAGTGAACACCAGGAATTGGAGACACTTGGGGAACAGCTTAGAGGCTGCCCGACACAGGAGCATAATATTTGCTGATTCCATAGGTGAGATCTTGTTTTCATTGTATGTTCAAGTCTGTTATTATTGATGTATCTAGAAACTATCACATTTTTACACATGCATAATAAATTCTTGCATACACATTCACATAAATCACATTTTTATTGTGACTTTCACTTTTCATCTCAGGAGTAGGGAGAGGTTAATGATAGCCCGCCAGTCCATCCATGCAAGGCCCATGGGAGTCCATTCTGTTTCTAGCAGATATTGCTAAATAAGCTTCATCTTATCAGGTGTGTGATGGCATCCCATGCACATGTGTGTTTAATCGGCCTAGCCAGTGCTGTCCTCTGTGCCTTGCTCCAAATCTTAGTTATTTCACCCAGAACTTGGGCTGGTGAGCCAGCTATGTCACTGTTTAGACGCCTGGTCCATTGCTTTTTACACCTGCGTGTTTTTTAAGGTGTGAATTGATCACATTCTGCTCATCCACTTCCCCGGGGATGCCGGCAATCTCCCACCTCCCTGTGGTCACAGGAACACGGCTACTAACCTGCAAGCAGGTCTTCTGGGCTTGATGCCCAGCTGTGAGCTCACAAGCGCATGAGCCTCAGCATGTTGATGGTCTCGAGGTATTGCCAGAAACTTCCAGAATGCCTTTGACATTCTGGAAGCGGCCGATTGACACATTTCCCTGTAAACACCTGGGATCG
This sequence comes from Cebus imitator, assembly GCF_001604975.1. Lineage (NCBI taxonomy): Eukaryota > Metazoa > Chordata > Mammalia > Primates > Cebidae > Cebus > Cebus imitator. The sequence continues at coordinate 1,170,055 of NW_016107500.1, read as the reverse complement.
TCCTCCTCGCTCAGTGTTGCCCCTTGATGGGACCCAAGAGGCCTCGAGCAGCTGCTGTCCTCACGCTTCGTTGATGACTGGGATCTGGACTGCACGCTGCGTACTCGTCGGCCGCCCAGGTCTTTTCTTTAGACGTCCTGCTGACGTTCTCTCCCTTCCCTACATTGTTTCCTGGTTGTCTAGGTTTTTCTTCTCAATTTCCAGAAAATTTTTCTTTTCTCTGGCTATTAACTCCTTGTGCAGGTGTTAGACATCACAGATATTTTCTCCCCAAATGTTCTTTCTCTTCTTCTCTTTCTTATCTTTTATTGGGGGAAAAAACTATACCTAATTTTGAAGAAGTTAAATTGTGATCAAGGCTGTTTGGGAAGACCATTTCCTCACCATCCCATCACAAGGCATCCTCCTGAGCCTTTTCCCACTGGCCTTAGAGCTTTTCCTTTCGCACTTTGGATTTCATCCATCTCTAGCCCTTCTCCATGCGAGGTGCCAGGTAGACACCCAGCACTTTCCCTGACCCCGCTGTCTGAGCCACCTGTTCTTTCCCACAGCTTTCTGCTGCCATCATTACCCCGTGACAGTCCCACGTAAATACGATTCTCTCTTCTGCTCAGTTCCCTGATTTTCCTGCTCCTGTACAAATATTACACTGCTTTTAGGAATGTGGCCTCCTCTTGCAAAAGCCAATAGACTATGACCCCTTCTGCTCTTCCTTTTCAAAATCATCTTACCTTTGTGTGGACTATGTAATTTTTCCATTATTTGTCAAGAATTTTACTCTGAGCGGTGAACTCTCATTTCTGCATGAGAGTGTACACTGAAATCTCAGCAGTTTAACACAAGTAAAGTATGTTCTGGCAGAGAGTCTGCTACGGGCCAGTGTCCGCTCTCCATCTGGAGCACACGACCCCCACGTTCACAGCAGCTGTGGGTGACAGCAGGGCAAGGGGACGGGTCGGCATCAGCGCCGGAACACACACGCCTCCTCCTGCTCACCACTCACTGGCCGGCACTGGCTGCACGGCCCGCATCTGACTGCAAGGGGGGCAGAAATGTAAGGACACACATGGCTATTTGTGGCGCACTAACGCTCTCTACCAAATCCAGTTCCTCAAAAATAGCTGAGCCTTTAGGATTTTCTATGTAGGCAATTCTAGCATCTACAAATAATGAGGTCAACAGAAAGCCACATCCCAGTGACGCAGAAAAACGCAGCACCTTGAGAGCCGGGCGAACAAAGCCAGCACATTTTGCTGCTTCAAATATGGGGACTGAAGAAGCCTGATTTCTGTTACCTTTGAATTTTACCACAAGCCAATGTGCATATCACAATAGCAAAGCCAGGAAAATTAATCTGTAAAATTGTTCTTATGCCATTTAAAATATCACAAACTACACCTGGGATTAACTTTTCCATTACTAAAAAGTGCAGTTCTGATAACTTGCTTCTTAGCTCCGTCTGATATCTGAGTTAGTACCTTCCACAACTGGTTTTCAGCAAATCATTGGCTGCAAACATAGCATATTGCATAGAGTCTTTTCAGTAAAATTGAAAGATTGTACTTTGAAAGTCCAGTTTTCTGAAAATGGTTACCTCTAAAAGATACTTATTGGGAAGCTGAGATCAGAATTTGAGCGCTGGCAGAAGCTTTAAGCCTATAGGGCTAAAATGATGTTGCCTGTGCACATGGTACGTAGCAGTACAACCTGAAGCCGGCACACCACCGTCTGTGCCTGCATGTGATTTACCATGCGGCGTGGAGCACCCCCGTTAATAACTAGGAGTACATGCATGGCATGGGAGGGGGGCAGTCTATGGCCAGAGAAGTTGGGAAGTCCCGGCTTAGGTGGCCTTATTGAAAAAATCCCAGAGGCAGCAAGGTGCTGATATTTCTTGCCAATGTTCAGACATCACAGGGCTCCAGCCCCAGTTCCGGGATGAGGCTTGGGTTGAGGCATTACCTCTTCCTGCCTCTAATTCCTGACTCCAGTTCCAGGTCACGTCCCTCCTCCAGCATCTACCAGCTGCACGGCATTGTGCAACTTATATCTGTGCCTCCGTTTCTCCATCATGAGGAGGGGCTGGAGCCGCGTGCTCCAGATGGAGAGCAGACACTGGCCCGTAGCAGACTCGGTGCCAGAACATGCTTTTCCTCTGTTAAACTGCTGAGATTTCAGGGCACACCCTCATGTGGAAACAGGAGTTCACTGCTCAGAGTAAAATTATTGACAAACGTTTGAAAAATTACGTGGTCCACAATGGACCACATGGAGAAGTTACTTGTTCCTTCATTCTTCCATTCTTCACTCGATTATTTGAAAAATCAGAAGTGCCTCTCCCTCTTGGGTGAGAATTAGGTGATGTAACGTGTAAAATACTGCATGGGACACATTTGGAAAATGGCAACATGTGTACCATCCTTTCTTTGGAATTCTAGCTGTGGCGCGCAGGGGCCTTCAGACTCACAGTGATAATCCCACAAGCTCTGTCATTCATTCCTCAGTAAATAGGCTTGAGCACCCAAGAGGGCCAGGTGGGCAGTGGTGTGCTGCTTGTAACGAGCACTTGAGCACTGGGATAACACCTTGTGAGGCATCACTCGGAGGTTCCATCACCACAAGTGGTGAGAAGGGGCTGTGAGCACAGACCCCAGAACCCAGCTGGAGTCCCACCAGGTCACGTCCCACCTCCGGCGACCACCAGCAGTGTGGCATCGTGCAATTGACATCTGCAATTTACATCTGTGCCTCCACTTCTCCATCATGAGGAGAGGCTGGAGCAGTCTTTCCCTTGTGAGGACTAAATGTGTGTATATACGTGAGGTCCTTGAGGCAGTGACTGACAAAGCTTTCCTTCTATTCTATCATAAAATAAATGCTGTTTGAAGATTTCCAGTGATGCTTGTAAAAATCACTGGTTGAATTATTTTCTCTGGTTACTATGATTCTTACTTAATGAAAAAGCAAAGCTTGTATTGCAATGCCCTTATACAAATAAAAGAATTAAAATCAGAACATCTCCCAAAGTAATGACCTAAAAATAATAATAGCCATCATAGTTGCTTATAGAAAATCTCTTGTTAATTTTATTAGGTCAATCAAACTCAGTCCCTTAGTTTTCTAAGCTTTTCAACCAGAGACTAGGAATTTGAATTTAGAATCCACTTTCTTTCTCTATTACATTCTTAAGGCTTTATGATTATAGAACACAGCATTTTCCATAAGGATTCCCAGCTCACTTTGTCTACACTGAGTAAGCTATTTTATGCCGTATCTTGCCCCATGTTTACTTGCAAACATAAAGCGTGTGACGGGCTTCATTTATACCGGAACCATCACCTGTGTAGCACCAGCCAGTCTGGAAAGGCGAATGATATTGTGTAGCCCTGAAATGGCTTCTGTCTGTTCCTTTTATCCAGTATTTGTAGCACACTGCTGTGTGGATTCTTACTCTGAGCTCTTAATTTGACAAACCATTGTAAGCCGAGGATGGGTAGGAAGGCAGGGCTGGATGGTGGGCAAGTGTGAGCGGGGGGTGCTGGAGGAGGGAGGGGCATGATAAAGGGAGCATGAGACTCTGGCCTTGAAGCCAGAGCTCTGCCTGGTGCTGAAAAGGAACGGCCCCCTAACCTGCAGCTGGAAAGGAAGACGAGCCTGCCCATAAGACAAGCCCTACCCCTGTGGAGCAAGCTGGAGAACCAGTCAGAGCCACCAGGCTCTGGTGCAGAAATACACAGGCTCCCCAGGGCCTGGGCCCTGCTAACAGGTTTGATTTGACCCCAAGACCTGTCGCAAAGAATGCTTTATGAAATACACTGATTTTTTCAAGTATGTTAGGATAACTTGCGTTAAGTTTGTCACGTCCATTGATCTGGCTAAAACACTTTGGGGACTTCAAAATCAGAGTGAGATATGGCTGCTTAGTCATGGATGAGGATCTGGAAAGCTCAGGGAGCCAGTGGCACTGGGGGTCCCTTCTTCCTAGAGGGCAGAGCCTGAGGAGGGAGGTGAGGGGTCCCGATGTTTGTGCAGATGGGACGCCCCGCTGCCTCTGCAGCTTGCATCTCAGGAGCAGCCAAGGCACAAAACGGTCAAAGCGGTGCCCTCAAGGCAGGTGCACTAACCATGGCTCATTTATTAGGAGGTGTTTACTTATTAAAAGTTCTTCAGCACTTAAAGATCTAATTTTCCCATGGGGAAAAACATTTGGGTTTGCCCCCGGGTCACAGAGCTTCTGGGTGGGTGTTGCTGCAGGAAGAAGCTTTGCTAGGGCTGTGCTGTCCTGACTCAACAACACAATGACCTCATAAAACTGAAACTCTGGAGGCCCCAGTTGAAGAGCCACACACAGCACCTCTCAGGCATACGCTGTTTTGCCGCTCCTAAGCTTACCATATAATTATTTGTGAACTGCTGCAGGAAGTGAAATGCACCCTGCAAATGCACGGCAGATTTGTGCCAGGACCCTTTGGTTTCCTTCACTGCCTGGAGTGACCTTCGGTCATGTCACGTGAGAGATGCCCACTTGCTAATTAATTGGTTTATTCAGGAAAATGTAGTTGAGATATATAAAAGCAAACTGCATTGTCTTCACTGGACACTAGCTGCCACCAATAACGATTTGCTATTCACAAGGGCAGGAGTGGTCCCCTCTTGGCATAGAGAGAGGTGGAAACATCCCCTTCCCCTTGGAAACTAGACCCCAACTCCGGGGACCCTGAAATTGCCACCTTCACCCCATCCTCACCACGATGGCTCACATGGGAACGAACAGACCACCAGCCCACATCAGTGCTGGAGGTCCACAGTCACATGAGGGTGCCCTGGAGAGGGACACGGACAGGAAGGAGGACCCTCCACACACCCGCATGCCCACACCAGTGCTCACAGCCTCAGGGGCAGTGATCACCAAGACACTGTCTCAAACAGCCCACCTGTGTGCTTCTCAATCCTGACCTCCACACCCCCCTCAGGCCTCACTGGGCCTCACTAACTGAGCTTGGGCCTGGCCGTGACCTCCTCTCAGCCAGCCTGATTGATGTAGAAGGAGCGCCATTGCAGACCAAGTCACCATTTAGTCATGTCAAACATTCTTGGCAAATTGTGTCCAGAGCACAACCCTTTGAACTGGAGATTAGCCTGCTGAGGACAGGTGCATCTGGAGGTCAGCTTGCAGAGGACAGCTGCGCCCAGAGTCCCTACGACCACCATCCCCACCTTTAAAATCCAAGAGGCTGGACCTGGGCTTTTGGTGACATTCCAGACTTCAAAGAAACGGTTGACTAGAAGTCAGTGGGACTTTGTTCAAAATAAAGAGCTTAAAATAGAGACCGTTGTTGAACTGGATGTTACAGCGTCCACATGGAGACAGCAGCTGCTGGCCTGGTGGAAGTGTCCAGCAGGACGTGGGTGTGTGGAATTGGCATTTGGGTGGCAGGGAGAGGTTGCAGGTATGAATTTCAAGAATTCTCCCACATGACACGTGCAAGCCAACGACCAAGTGGAGTGTTGAGCACATCTGAGTGCTTGTTTGGAAACAAATCGCATATGCAGAGCTGTTCCAGGAGGTTTCGTCTACCTCCCATATCGCACGAGTTCCAGCTTCACTCAGTGCCGCAAGAAAGACAGACAGACAACAGACAGACCTGGTGTCTCCCAGAAACCATCCTCCTAGAACAAAGTCAAATACCTGCTTGGCAAGTATTTGGGATCTCTAGTGGCAGAAATTAAATCTCACATCTTTATAAGCACAGTTCCCTCTTTTAAAAATCAGAAAAGTAACAAAGTAGGTGAAGTAAATAATCCATGTAGAGTCTCATTATTGCTGTGTTTTTATTGCAAAAACAGACTATTCAAAAAAGTAACCTATCTTTTATAGAATTTGTGCCCAAATCATAATATTTTCACACTGATATTTTCCCTGAAAATATATCCGAAGACTTCCAGTGATTCAGACATCTCATTAGCTGCATTTATTTGACGTTGCTGAGTTTCCTTCTGCGCTGGGAAGCTCCGCTGCTGAGCATGTTGTGTGACGTGAGCGTTCTCTGTCATCGTAAGTAACGTGGTTTGGAAAGAGTGCAGCCGTGACCTGCCACCGTCACACGCAAACGCTCCCTGGCGCCAGCTCAGCAGTGAGACGCACCAGGCGCCATTTACCTGGGTTGCCTGTGAAAATCTTGTGTTCCTTCTTGATGCAATTTTTCCAGAACAACTAAGCTCGGGCTTTTTGGTCAAAGTTGTGAAGCTCCTGCCAGCAGGGGCAGAGAGCGGATGGTGGCTGCCCTCTGTTTTGACAAATTCGTTCCCAGGCTCTGATTCCTGTCACATTTTCTAGTGACATTCTTGGTCTCCTTCATTCTTTGGACTTTCCCCGGCATCGCCACACCTATTATCTGTGCTGAGAAAACTGTTCTGAGCGAGGCAGAGCTATGGCAGTTGTGAAAGGAAGTGTCCCCAGCACCTGATGGTGGGGGTGATCATAGTGACAGCAGAATACAGGCAAGGGTGTGGGGCCGCAGGGGGATGGTCTGCCTGTGCACAGGAGAGAGAGATCCCAGGAGATGCAGATGCATTCTGTCGGGAAACAGGCAAAAGGCAGGAGACGTGGCAAGTGGGTGCCCATCGGTGCATCTGATGTCCCTGGCACCCCCCACTCAGCTCCACTTCCTTCCTGCTCAGGGGCTTTATCCTTCCTGGGAGTGAGGAAGGCCGGGCTTCATGACAGAGCTGCCCGTGCTGGGGGCCTCCCCGCCATCATGTGCAGCACCAGGACTGTGCTGATTCCCCAGTGCCCAATCCTGAAATCAGGGAGGTGTGGCAGGGTGGAGGCAGCCGTGGGCATCCAGGGCACGCAGTATGGGAGGCCACACAGCTGAGTGAGTAGAGTCCTACCCGCCAGAACAGGAGGGCGGAAGTGAGAATTAAGCCACCATAATGAGTGGGCTGAGACAGCGATGGCCCTGGCTTCTCTTCCTGTTCAGTGTGTATTCCAAGGAGGAGGAAAAACATGGAACCCTGAGGAAGACCAAGTGTGCATGGGAGAGAGCTGGCCGGATTCTGATCTAAGAGGTCAGGTTGGGTAGGAGAACACCATTGTTTCTTGCAAATCACTCAGCATAGGAGCAGACAGAGCTGACTCCAGCTGGGGGCGACTCCAGGAAGAAAGCGGGGTTTCTGGGGCTGGTCAGTGAAACGTGTGTCTTAATGGAGCCAAGTCCAAGGAGTGAAATGTTGAAGTAAACGAAGGGGTGCTGATGTCTGTGTCCTCCGGCGAGCCTGTCCATTGTAACAGGGCCAGGGGTGCGCTCATGAAGACTTCTCCAGAATCCTACATGCAGACAGCAGGAATGATCTCACAAGGAGAAAACACAGGCCAGGGGCTGCTTTGTTCTGAGTAAGTGTTTCAGCCTGGAGCGTCGAGTGCAGCGTCCTGGGTCCAGCCCATGAAAAGTAGCTTCCTTTTGCATTCTGGGCCTGGCAAAAATGAAAAACACAGACTGCCCCCGTCACCTCGGAACAGAGACTCACCGGGGAGGTCACCCGCCCTGTCCACTGCATCAGGCAGGCAGCGTGTGCTGAGGCCCTCACATGTGCTGCGAAGACCAGAATCTACGTGGTAGAGGTAGATTCTGGGCCCTGATAATCTCAGGACTTACACAAACCACGCGGCAAATGACAGGACGGCTGGCAGGACCTCCCTGTCTAGACGTCAGTGAGAGGTACACAGGGAAGTGGTGGCCAAGGAGCGTCCCACACCAGGGGACACAGCCAGGGGTCACGGTTTTTTGGTTTGTTTGTTTGTTTGTTTGTTTTTGAGTAAATAGTATCCAGTTTGCCTTCTCTTAAATCTGTGACCCTTCCCCACGTTTCTAAGACCTGGCCTGGCCTTAGGGTTCAGAGTGTGGCCTCCAAAGCCAGGAATTCTTGCACTGGGATCCTGGCTCTTGGCACTCCCTAGCTGAGGGATTCCAAGCACCTTATTGATCTGTGTGTCTCTGTTTTCTGGTCTGTAAAATACGGCTGATGCCAGTGGCACCCACCTGGTGGAGTGTCCTGGCGTGGCTTAGTGAGAGTGTCTGCCCTATCCTCAGAACAGGGCCTGGCTCAGACAGCCCTTGACACAGCCACCACGATGCTGTTAACGAGCATGTCTGTCGCTTACCTGTCTTAAAGTCCACGTTAACAAAACCCACTGGAATCGGCTGCTTATGCAGAAGTATAAGTACTAGTGGCATCTCCAAAAAATAACCTTGAAAGGATTATCTCATATCATTACATTTTTAGCAAAAAGTTCCTTTTTCTGGGCTTGCCACCTCCAAGAAAGTACCATCTGTTTCAAAACAGATTCAGTCCTTACTAGAACTTTCTTTAAAATGTAGAGGCAAGCGCCACTTCTGTTTTGTAAGCGTCCATGAACTGTGCCTTTGGTGCTGCCAGAACTGGAGGATTTTGTATACTATTAAGTAGAGTGGCTTCACTTTCATTCCTGATGAATAGCACCGAAGTTTACATGAAACTGATGCTGGCTTTGTCGTCCTGAGAGGTTTCACAATTTTAGGAGACAGTTTTTGAGTGCCAGCATTACCTAATACCCAGCTCGAGGTCTGTGGGGCAGCAAGTATTCCATAAACCTCTGGGGAATACAGGTTCCTCTCTTGGGATTTGTTCGTGGCTAAGCTATACTTTTTTAAAGAACCAGATTTTTCTTCATGTGCAGAGATTGCTAAAAATATATATAATAAGGTCAAAAAGAGTTTTTAAAGTCTTGATATTATTATAAACCAAGTAACCATCACACATCTCAGATGACTGTTTTCCAGAGGTTGGCCCAGCGCGTGCTTCCTGGGCCATCTCACCTGTACACGCTTTGCTGCAGCTGCACCCGCCCTAATCCCCCTTTCCTAGGTTTCTTGCTTCTCCTTTTGACTGTCCCCAGCCAAACACACCTGCCTGAGACCACATAGCCTGCTCATAAGACAGCGTCTCTCTGCAGGCCTGGCCCCGTGTCACTGGGCATGGTGGCCCACCACCTCCGTCCCATCTCGCTGTGCACAGTGGGTGCTCATTATCCCCACACAGGAGGTATGGGCAGGTATGTGACACAGGTGCAGTGCTAGGTGCAGGGAGGGTGACCTGCTCACGGCCTATGGCTGGAGAGCAGAGCGGAGGCACGCCCCTCTCCCTGCACGCCCCTCCTTGCGGAACCTCGCCGTACTCATCATTTAGGTTCCCCGGTGTGAGCTCCCACCGCTATACCCAGCAGCCTCCTGCCTGGGTTTCCGTGCACTCCCCAAAGCCAGCCAACCCAAACAGAACTCAGTATCTTATCCTGAAAACCTGTTCCTCCTGGGTCAGAAGCCTGGAGGGGCTCAGGCCTCCCACTGGTCCTTCCCCCAGCCCTTCCCACGTGGCCTTAGTTGGACTCACCTGAGTGGCTTCTGCCAGGCCCTTGCCATCTTCTCCGGCCCATGACAATAACCTAACTGGCCAACACCCCAAACCTGACCGTGGCACCACCTCCCAAATGACCCACCCACAGGAAAACCCGGCCCTGCATGCTGCCACCTGCAGGATGGTCCCCGTGCAGAGGAGTGGGTGGAATGCCCTTCCGCCAGCTTGATGCCTGCTGTGGGCAGAGTTGTGTCCTCCCAAAAATAGTTGAAGTCCTAACTCCCTGTGCCTGTGAATGTGACCTTATTTGAAAATAGGGCCTTTGCCGATGTCACCGAGTTGAGACAAGGTCGTGCTGGGTTAGGGTGGTCCCTAATGCAATGACTGGTGTCTTTGTAAGAAGAGGGAACAGAGACAGATACAGAGACAGATTCACAGAGAATACCATGTGGCAACGGAAGGAGAGATAGAGCGCTGTACCTACATGCCAAGGCACGCAGGGTGCCGGCAGGCCCCGAGCACTGGGAAGGGGGCCTGGAACAGACCCTCCCCCAGGCCCGCGTCTCCATGCCAGACTCTGGCTGCCTGAACTGTGAGAGCGCGTTTCTGTTGTTTTAAGCTCCGAGTTAGGGTTCTGTGTTCCAGCAGGCCCAGGAAACTAGGGCACCTCCCACTCCTGCCTCCCTCTCCCCACTCCCCAGCAAGCCTCCTCCAGGGAGCCTCCAGTTGCTCACTGCCCGCCCTCCCACAGCATCTGCTGCTGCTGCCCCCTCCTGCTTTCTGGTTGGATCATTGTCGCTAGTCTTTTTGCGTTCAGCTCCTGAACCACCTCCTCCTGGAAGTCTCCTCCAACCGACTGGGTGCCCAGCCCCGGTTAGGTGCCCCCTTCTGCACTCCCACGGTCCACTCCCCACACCATCTAGAGCAGGGCTTCTCCACAGCTATTCAGCCCCCTAGGGAGTCTTGGCAATATGCATAGACACTGTTGGTTGCCACCACTCAGAAGTGGGGTGCTAATGGCATCCAGAGAATGGGGGCCAGGAGGCTGCGGAACACCCTCGGTGCACACGGCCAGGAATGACCCAGGGAGGCTGAGGAACACCCTGCGTGCATGGGAGCCCTCCATCCAGGAATGACCCAGCTCCAGCGTCAGCAGGGCCTAGGCAGAGGCGCTCTCATCTGGAGGACACCCGTTTCTGCAGAGATATCAGATATTTTCATCTTGTCTCCCAGCTCCAAATGGGAAGTGGCACATCCATGGCCACACACCACCCACCACGCCAGCAAAGCCTCCCAGCTGCGAGTGCAGCACTCTCTGATCGGACCAATGCTCTTGTCAGCACCCAGAGAAGAAAAGACATGTCCTGTACACTCTCTTAACTGTCCTGTACACTAATCTTCCACATCTCGGTAGGCTCAAGCTCGCTTCTAAGAATGAGAAGCCGTGGCCAGGCGTGGTGCTCACACCTGTAATCCTAGCACTTTGGGAGCCCAAGGCGGGTGGATCACTCAAGGTCAGGAGTTCAAGGCCCTCATGGCCAACACAGTGAAACTCTGTCACTACTAGAAATACAAAAAAAAAAAAAAAATTAGCTGAGCGTAGTGGTGCAGGCCTGTAATCCCAGCTACGTGGGAGGCTGAGGCAGGAGAATCACTTGAACCTGGGAAGTGGAGGTTGCAGTGGGCCGAGATCGTGCCATTGCACTCCAACCTACATGACAGAGCAGGACTCTGTCTCAAAAAAAGAAGAATGAGAAGCCCACAGGTGTGATGCTCAGAAGGTGCATTTGAAGGTTTGGAGTGAAGGACCGTGTTCCCTGTGTGTCAGCAGGACGTACCCAGCCTTCTTCCTGAGGACACCCCATCACCTGCTGGGACTCTGCTCGCCTCTCCTGGACACTCACAGCCCCACCATCCCCACTTCCAGGCCTGAAAACATTCCCACTAGAGAGAGAAATTTCACTATAATGGGAATGGATTTCCCAGTGCATTTTTTTCTGCAGAAATTACATATCTCTATCAAGATGGGAGGACAGCCACTCTCCAACTGGAGGAGAGTGGTCTTTTCCACCTAAAGCCGCGCCATGGGCTGGTCTCCTTGTGGCTGCGCCCTGTGTGGCTGGTCCACGTAGCCACGTGGCCCGTCATGCCCCATCCCCCAATGCACTGTCCTCTACACCTCAGATCCAGTGGGCTGCTGTAGTCATCTACTCTGAAGCCACTTCGCTGGTCACCTGTCTGTGTTTGGCTTGGGCGTGAGTCAACAGGTCTCTGAGGCAGTGTGTTCTGAAAGTGTAACCGAAAGATCAAGTTTATGGCTTCCGAGGTGACTATTGCGAGTTGACACTTTCCAGAAACCACCCAACACTATTTTTAGCTACCAGATCTAGGAACCAAATCACAACTAGTCACAGCGGGTGCGTACGGATGAGTCTGCTGTTGGCTGTCTAAATGATGAAAGGAACCCAAGCCATATTGCGCACAAACTTTGAAACCCAGTGGGGACCGAGGAAACCTGAGTGCCTGGTGCAGGCGTTGGAGGGGTGAGCGGGGAGGGCTGGTCTGCATACAACAAGTCCTGGTTCCCTGGAGGGAGCGGCCTAGCCGGTGTGGCTACCTCCAGCCCCCTCCTTGAAGGATTCTGGGCCCTCCGGAGGTCCCGGCTCTGAGGCTGCCTCTCTTTGATCTCGCCCCTCGTGACACCCTGGGGCCACATGTGTGGTCCTCTGTGGTGCCTCAGCCTTCAGTCTTGGGAGCCCTTGATTTGAACCCAGCTCTTCTATAGCCCTTGGCAAGTGCCTTGGAAGCACAGTTTCCTTCTCACCACAAAGTTTGCCCAGGCCAGCACTTAATGAGATGGGATGTGAAAACAGCCACACAGCAGCCGAGATTCAGAGGCGAGCTGAGCATGGAGCAGTCACCACGGCACTTATGGGCAGGGTGGAGACACGGCAGTCTCTGGGGTTGCGCTTCAGACAAAACCTCTACATGACCTCACTGGAGGCTCATCAGCCCCAACAGCACCCTGTCCTTTTCCCCCTTCCCTGTTTCTGTTCTCTCAGTCCTCGCTGTTTGTCCCCTCCCTGCACTGGTTGGTGCTGGATGGTTTTCTGACAGATTCGAAGCCCACCAGGCTGAAGCTCTCGCTGTGCAAAGGGACCACCCATCAAACTGGCTCATGTGGCCTGGGGCTCCCTGCACTCCGTTGAGAGCTGAGCCTTCCCTCAGGTTAGGGTGGGCTCTGGTCAGCAGCCATTCCACAACAGGGAGGCTCACATCCGTCCCTGCAGTTTGAATGTAACCACCATATTCACCTGCATGTGCACAAATGAACACACATGCTCACATGTTACATGATACATGTAAGTACGCACAACACACAAATGAGCACACGTGCACACATACACAAATGCACATGTATGGACATGCATTACACCTGTGCACGTGCTCACATTTGCAAACATGTGCGTACATGCACACACACACTCAGACTCACAAGAAGGGCTACATTCACTTTCCTAGGAACCTTCTCTTTCCCGTCTCATCGGACCGGATCCAGCTGAAGTCCCCTGCTTGGCAGTGGCTTACGTGTCATTGGTCTGATTTGGGAATGTGTTCCTTAGAAGAGTCTGGTCTGTTGTAGGGTCTCATTTGCCCTTTAGAAACTTGCAAGTTGATTTTTTTCTAGGATTTGCTTTGAACGTTAAACCTCAAAAGAAAGGTGAAATCCCCAGTGTCTTTCCAAAGCGGACCTCCTTTGAAAGATGCTTGCAAGCATTGGTTTTCCTCAAGCCAAGAGCCTGGCGAGCTTTAATTTTTGCCCCCAAATAGAAGTTTCGGGGGAAGTCTAAAATGAGCCCTGCACATGCTTACGACCCATGTCAGGGAGTTCAAGGTTATGAGTGCTTTTAGACTGACAATTACACCTTCAAAGACTTTAAAAACAAGTAGCAGCTCTATAATTTTGACTCAGGAAATGAGTTCAGGAAACTCAAAACTTTACATAAGGAGTCTGGAAATTTTAACTATTTTTAGAGGGCAAAAGTCTGTAATTCACAGGCAAATGAAACACAAAAATAACAAGAAAGTATGTTTGCAAAGAAAAGGAATGAGAAGAAAAATCTAATCCAGTGAGAAGTATAGAATTAATGTCAACCTATTAAAACAGGCATAATTCAAAAGGCTAAGAAATACGCCATGTAAATACAGTACGCTGAATTTGCTTGTGGACATTTTTGTGATGGAATAAGTCATCAAATCTGCATGAAAAGACAGAAATGTTGTGTGTTCTTTCAAGAGGACAGAATGAAACCATCTTTACCAAAGGAGGAGAACTTCCGTGATAGTTTAAAAAATAAGAAGCCCCATTTCCTGTGTTCACCCTGTGCCTGGCATTGCACCAAGTATCTTATATGTTTTGCCATTAGATTCTTACAGAATCCAGTGCCATCTAATGCTATTATAATGCTTATTTTATATATGAGAAAATCAAAATTCAGAGAAGTTAAGTGATTCACCCAAGGTCACACAGCTGGGAAGTGTTGGCACAGGGATTTGAAGCCAGGTCTATTGAATTATGCAACTCCTTCCCCACCAACTACACACACAAGCATGCACACATACACACACATACACGCACACACACACACTGAAATTCTGTGCCCAACCCCCCACCCCCAGCATCTGTCCATTGTTCCCTAAGTACAGTGAGCCATTTCACGCCTTCACTTTGAGACCCCTTATCCTTTCCCACCATAGCCTGGTAAGCAGCTGCCTACCTATGTTTCAAGGCTCAGCTTACGTTATTGCCAGTGGAAGTCTTTCTCAACACACAAATCACCACCACCACCCCTCTTCTCTCTCCTTTTCTTCTCTCTTCCCCAATATAGACTCCGCCATACCCTCTGGGCTATAAGTTCCATGAGGACCAGAATTATTATTCTTAGAAAGCTCTGCCGTCCGAGTTACCAGGACAGTTTCCGACCCAGGGAAGTCCTGCAGCGATCGTTTGCTGAATGAATAAATAAGGAACTGACTCTTACTGGCTTTGACTTTTTTGTTCTACACATCAGTGGTTCTCAATCAGGAGTGATTTTGCTCCTGTGGGGACATTTAACAATGTCTGGAAACAGTTTGTTGTCCTTCCTCATGGGGTGCTCCTAGGATCTAGTGGGCAGAGGTCAGGAGTGCTGCTGACTTCCTTCCATGCTAGTATCGCCCCTACAACAAAGAATTACCTGGCCCAAGACGCCAACAGTACCAAGAGTGAGGACCCTGAATGCTCCACAACCTCTGCCCCAGCAGCTGCAATATGCCTGGTTATCTCCCCGTAATGGACTCTAAGCCCCAGGGACCTATCATTACTTTATCTTGTTAGACTCAGCACCCAACACATTGAATGAATGCATAAATGAATGAATGGGAAACATGAGACAATTGAGGGAGATGCAGACATGCCAGGCTGAAGTTCAAGTGCATGGGGGCTGCACGGGGGATTTGAGTTTGGGGCCACTTGTCATCTTATTAGCTGTGTTAAAATGTTTTCATGCTGAATCAATTGCTATTGGCCCTCAAAAGTCCATAAGGGAAAAAAAAGAATCAAATCAAAGTACCACCTACTGGTTTTGTTTGACAGATACAGCCCTGGAGAATTACATTCTCATTAACACTGTTCTGCTTCAATATTACAGTGAGGCTTTTAAGATCGTGATGGCAAAATCCTGTCGTTGTTCATAAGTATACACTTATCATGTGTGGCTCAGGAAAGACAGAAAGTGTTACTTATTAAAGGTGTTGCCGTAAACTCGGAGTGATAGCACAAAGCTATTGTGGTGGTTGAGTGAATAGTCACATCTATGACTCTTAACATTAAGTACAAGTAGAGATATTTCAGAAGAAACAAGAGTCACTCAAAGAAAATATCTCAGACTAGATTCCTTGATTATTAGTTAAATAGAAACAGAAAAGGGAGAAAGGTAAATGTTATGAGAATAAGAAGAACAGCTATTATATGACGTTCAAAGTCCTCGGTATTTTCAAATGTATTATCTTATTGGATGTCCTTCATGATGTGTGACATGGGTATTGTCTGCACTTGATTCCCAGAAATTCACACTACCTGGAAAGATGAATGGGAGTGCCCAAACATCTGCAGCAAACAGGGAACTTGGGATGGAGCGGTCCCCCCTTCTTGGTGCAGTGAGCACAGCAAGGACATGTCAGAAAAACAGCTCAGTGACCCTGGCAGAGCAGGAAATATAGGGCGAATATAGGGAGTGGTTTCCAAGTCCAGCATTTCGCTGTGTCTCATTTAAACTGCCAATCAGAAGAAGACGGGCAACCTATGAAAAAAGTATTTGTTAATTTTAAACATGGGTGTAAGAGACAGGAGATGAGAGCTCTTTATCGACAGTGGAGTGCAGTGAATGTGTGGAACCCTGACTGGCTCTTAATGGGCTCTGTCTCCCAGTTGCTGAATTGACTAAGCACTGGGGCTTTCTGTTCATGATTCTTCCAGGGAAGAAAAGGCAACAAAGGGTGGTCTGTTACTTTGGGGTTTTGCTTGTTGTTTCTTGTAACAATTGAGACTTTCACAAAGAATATGCCAAAAGCCACAGAATAGTCCAAGATGATTGTGAGTCTGTGTTTGTCTAGCTACATTTATTTCAGGATTTTCAAATAATACCATAGATTTTTCAGTATTATAAAGAAAAAGGATAGAGATGGTTAAAATATACATTTTGGCCAAAAATTCAACCCTTGATATTTGCATTCACTTGATGTAGAAACTGATGCTGCCGGCACAGTGGCCAATGCCTATAATCCTAACACTTTGGGAGATCAGGGCGGGAAGATTGCTTGAGCCCAGGAGTTTGAGACCAGCCTGGGCAACAAAGCAAGACGGTGTCTCTACAAAAAAAAATTTTTAACTGGCTGTATGTGGTGGTGCATGCCTGTAATACAGCTACTTGGGAGGCTGAGGCAGGAGGATCTCTTGAGCCCAGGATATCAAGGATGCAGTGAGCTATGATCACACCACAGCACTCCAGCCTGGATGACAGGGTGAGACCCTGTCTCAAGAAACAGAAAAAAGGAAGAAATTGATGCTAACATCCTCGCAAAGATGTGAAAGACGTGTTTTCATATGTTTAATTAAATAACTTTGGACTTTGATATCAGCCCACGATGACGATGATGAATATGTTAGCTCTAAGTGGTCTTTTTTAAATCATATATCTACGCCACGTAAGCAAATATGCTTGAAGTTATACGACTCAAAACAGGAGTCAAATCCTAGGGAGGCACGGGGATGTTGCTAGCAGTCAGTAAGTGGTCGTTTCCTGTCATCTGCTCATCCCATCTTCCTTCACCCTTTCAGCACCTCTTCCTATGTGAGCTATAGAGCGTTTTCGAAAAGAGTGCGTGGTGGCACATGCCTATAATCCCAGCGCTTTGGAGGCTGAGGTGGGAGGATCACTTGAGGCCAAAAGTCTGAGACCAGCCTGGGCAATATAGTGAGGCCCCATCCCTATAAAAAATAAAAAATTAGACGTGTGGTGGCTCACACCTGTAGTCCTATGTACTCAGGAGGCTGAGGCAGGGGGGCTGTTTGAGCCCAGGAGTTTGAGGTTGCGGTGCGCTACGATCGCGCCACTGCACTCCAGCCTAGATGTCAGAGCAAGACCCTGTCTCTTAAAAAAATAAGACAACTTTAAAAAAGGAAAAGGTCATGCTGTCAAAACAGGGCCCAATGCCAGATGCACAAGTGAAAGCAGAGGGATGTCCAGAGTGAGCAGAAGTTGGTAGCCCTGGACTTCTGACTCCCACGCTCGGGATTGGCCTGGGTGTCCACTGTTGAAAAGACAATGATTGAAAAGGAATCCTGGCTAGGCTCTGAATACAGGCCTGTGAAATGGCCTCGTCCACTCTACGTTTCTGGTGATAGGACACCGCCTGCCCAGTAGGTTTAGAGGTCCTTGCGGCTGCCTTCCCATTGCAGTTGTCAGTAGGTTATCAGAGAGCCAGGATCGGGTGGATCTTGCTTGCTGGCAGCCACCCAGACCCGTGCCCTCTGAGGCTGTCCAAGGCGCCTGGCTGAGTGTGTTGCAGGAGCCGCTGGTGGGGAGGCCTAGTCCCCATTCTCCATCGCAGCATGTGCTCACCATTATGCTGTGGTATCAGTGCCTCGTATTGGGAGTGCAGAGGGTCTGTTCAGAGAGAAATTCTGTTCGTGAAGGTTCCTGAACAGCAGACGATGGTCGGTAATAGTACGCCTGCACCTGCCAGAGGGTGAAGCTCAGCCAGGTCTTCCCAGGCGTTTCTGCGCCATCTACAAAACATGTGCATGGGATGCCCACGGAGAGGAGCAGATCCTCCAGGAGAGCCTGGGGGAGGCTAAGTGGAAGTAAATGTGCCTCAGGTAAGGGAGCGTTTCAGTTGATCTACCATTAAGAGGCTTAATGAAGAGTAATTGAGGTTGGAAGAGTGAGAGCTGCCACCGGTCCAGCCGAGGCCAGCATCACCCGAATCCTGGCTGTCTTCCATAGGCTCTTCCCCTCCGATGCCAGATACACCACATGTCCCAAGGCTTCCTGAGATGCTGTCATGTGGGCATTGTTGCCTGATTTCTTCTTTCTCATGTCCAGAGCCCTCTTGTGCCATCTAAAATGGGTCAGTGCCTTTTGAGCACTGCAGAAACCAGTGGTCTGTCCTTGGGAGCAGAACAAGCCTGGTCACTGTGAGGAGGCTTGGCCTCTCCCCTGGCCCCACCCCCTCTCGAGATTGTGTGACAAACCACCTGCCCTGACCTCTACCCTCTCTTGGACCTCGAAGACAGTCTTTTCTTCCATGAAAATGTCCACCATTGCCTTATGAATTCGCACTGAAGGGACATGAATTCCATTAAATTCACTAATGGCTCTGGAACTTGAATTTTAAAAATTAGAGTTTTAAAATATTTATATAAATATACAAATATACACATCTCTCTATAAATGTAAATGTATCTTTACTGTTATCACAGAGGAATTTTAAGTGATGATAATTAAAGGCATTCTTTTGAGGGAGGGAAAGGAAGCTCAAACAGTATATTGCCTGGGGAGACCATCAAAAGAATTGATGCTCTTTTGATAAGGCTGGCCCCTCCTGCCACATCTCGGGAACTGGAGCAGAGACAGCCAATGCTGTGTGTGGGTTTGTGATGACAGCACCCTGCTGCCCAGAAGGTCTGCCAGCCCCAGGCTGGCCAATCTGTTTGGTGCCTGAGCTGAATTGTTCTGCATCCGGGCAGTGAGGCTGCCCCAGCCCTGCTGGTGGCCAGTGCGTGGCATTGATTCCTACATCAGAAATTCCCACGACTCTGTGTGCTTTCAATCAAGATGGTAGGAAACAGAATTCCCAGTGACGTTCTAACCTGGTTTTTCTTTTCATCTCACGCAGGGACGGATCTGTAGAAAAGCTGGCAAATCAAAAAAGTCCTTCAGTCGCAAGGAAGCTGAAGCTACCTTTAAGAGTTTGGTGAAGACGCATGAAAAATACGGTTGGGTCACCCCGCCCGTGTCCGATGGCTGATGTCTGCCGCCTGCAGTAGACGCTCGAGCGCCTGTCCACACACACACCAGTACCCCGACATCTCCTCAACGCTGTGCATCCTCCACCCTTTTTTACTCCAGCCAGAACTGCATCCTGAATGCCAAGGAGACGTTTAAGTTATTTATGAACAGATGTGTTTACAGAGAGGAAGATGGAGCAAATGCCGTTCGGATTATGTTTCGATTATAAATGAATGATCACCTCTAAGTCACTTTAGAACACATGTTGAGATGGTGACATTTCCCAGCCTGCCTGCCCCTCTGCCTGCCCCAGTCACATTGCCCTGAGCTTCTTTCCATGACAGCAGCTCCAATGAGCCAGCAGGAAACTCAATATCCCTGCTCGCTCCATTTCCATGTAAATGGCGCCGTTCACATTTCATAGGAACGCCGTGCATCGCCACTGTGCGTCCCCGGCACATGTTTGCTGTGCTCTGTATCTCTGTTTTTCTTCCTGGAAGGTCAACATAACCTGAAGATGTGTCTTTCTGTGGCCCATGGTCCGCTGTGATGACATGTAGACCTCATTTGTGCTATGACCTTCGGCTCATGAAAACACAAGTTTAATATTGCCAGGTTCTAGTGATTTAAAACTACAACCGCCCACTTGGTGAAAATGTGCTCTCGATGCTGATTTGTGGTGTGCTGCTGTCCACAGATAAACCAGTGCCATTAGAGGGAAGGCAGAAGATACTTGAGGCCACCCCCGGCAGATGGTGGTGCCGACACCGGGTGCGCCCTCTGGGGCTCAGAGCAGTGGATGGTCAGCTGCGAACAGTCTCGTCTGAGGTTAGGAAATGCTCCCACGGCCGCGCCTTTGTGTTCCTGTCTTCTCTCAACCACCAAAAGCGAAAGACGATTTCCCATTCACTGCAGTCATCTGACTCATTTTATTATCTGTGCTAGTGACAGGGAATGTCAGAACTGCCAAAGGATACCAAGTGATCATATGATGATTTGCATGACCGGGTCTATTTCTTCACCCAGTAGTCACTTGTGTGTCCCCCGAAATTGGGATGGGTGAGCACCCTTGCTGTGGTGTAAACTTCCTGTTATTTAATCTCCCCGGGGTTTCATTTTTCTCCTCTGTTAAGTTACTTAGAACTTTCTAAGAAACTCCATGAAATGAAGAAATACTGTTTCTAATAATATGAGGAAAGAGGTAAAAATGTTCATTCCAAGTGGAAAGTCTTATTGGACACATTTTAAATAAAATCATGCATACCTGATACACTGCCTCAAGGATCCAGTCATTGTGGGCTATCGTTCCATTTAAAATATTTCAGATACTCTTAAATTTTTAAAATATTGCACATACTACAGCATGTCATTCCAGAGCAGCATTCTGGGTCAGGTACCAGAAGTGAGTTTTAGGAATCCACAGTCTTTGCAAAAATTCAGTAGATTGAAGTGGTCCCCAGAAGCAGCCCAGGAGCTGAAGGGATGATTGGATCAAGTTCAGATGTTGCCAGTTGTGTCTTACCGCTAGGAAGGAGGAGAAGTCTTCTGGAATAATATATTCAATTCTTCTGGCAGTTTTGCCTACTTAGGGACCTGCTCATTCGTTCCAGGTTTTCAGAGATTCAAGAGACCTCTCCTCAGAGAACAGGGGTTGGCGCCTTTCAGCAGGGCTGGCCATTCACCAAATTTATTGTTTCTTTGGTTTTTCCTTGCCACTTTCTTACTTGCCTCCACCTGCACACACGCAGCTCTGCCAGATGAAAATGAGAGAGTATAAGAATGCAGGGCCTGCTCATGTTCCCTGGGAGTCATAATAGTCATGAAACTTGATGACAGTGAACTTAACACTGTTCATTCATCCACCTCTCCACGGTGGCATTCTCCATCCTGGAAATGTGAAATTTGGCTGGCGGTCCTTGGACCCTGGAGCTATTGGTCATCATGGAATTATACTGCGGAGATTAAACACGTAGGACAGAAACGTTTTGCTGGGAAAGCACCTGAGTTTATAGCTTTTTAAATATTTTCCTCTTCTAATGAAAATTAAAAGCAGCTTTACTTTAGGGAGAGAAATATATGTAAAGGCAGGTCATTTCAGTAGTGTTCATTAGCTGGTTGAAGAACAGGTTCACGGTTGACTCTGAGAACTGCCCCAAGGGGTGCAGCCAGGAGACTATTCTGACCCTGGGTTGGGCTGGGTGACAGCCGGTGACAGAGCAGAAAGACACTCAGCTCAATCTGGTCCCTTCCATATCCTCAGAGTTTGATTCTTTTGCATGGCATTTCCATTAGGTTTGTTAGAAACTCATAAAAGAAATCAATTCTGCAGTGAACAAAATAACATTTTTCATTGAAATTGGTAAGAATGTCTCATTTTAAAAGCAGTAGGAAGTAATGTGAAACTCCACCCTTGCTTGGACCGTTATGGGCACTCCCGTCGTAGGCAAGCACAGCAGTGCCCAGTCCTGGAAGCACCCTTAGGCCACAGCATAGGCCTGGCTGCCCACGCCTTGGCCACAGCATCCTTCCACTCCGCTGAAGTGGACACCTGCCCATGGAGCCCAGTGTGAGAGGGAGAGGCCTGGACGAATTACCTATCTCTCTTTGGACAGACAGTAAGGGAATAATTGGACAGTGGGTACCGATATTCATGTCCCGATAGCCCCACGCCCCAAGCCAGAGCCCACAGAGCCAAACAAACAGAAAATTTCAAACTCATTTGTCCTCTCCTCAATGCAAAACTCCTTCCCGTCCAACTATTTTCCTGAGCCAACCAGCCTTGTTCTTGGGAATCTTCTCCACTGCTGGATAAGACCTGCACATGGGCTGTCTGTAACTTTCCAGAATACTGAGACCTGCTTATGCCTTAGGAAGTTCTATGTGAGCAGCAAGGATATTACCCCCAGTTACACACACACACGCACAGGCACCAATATTCCTCCAATGACTTCCCATCTCTAAAATCTATTACTCAGAAAAGCCAGGGTGTAGGCTTAAAGTTTTCAGCTCCATCTGTCAAAATTTGACCTTTTTTAAAAAAAAAAAAATGTGTAGGCGAGTGAAAAAGACCTGGGATTGAAAGACAAAAACCCGTATGTCCGTATAAACCTGGCCAGTCACTCCACCTGCCTCAGTTTCCTCAGCTGTGTAGTCCGACCAGGTCAGTGTGAGAATTGGCCAAAATGATGCAGCAAACGTGCTTTGGAGACCAAAGATCGTCGACGAACTTTAAGCGCCATTTTCATAGCATCAGGACATTTACATTACAACAGGTTTTAATTAGAACCCACTTGGATATCCACTCAGAATGCTCGATTACAGTGGTTAAAATACACTTATGACCTGGTAATCACATACTTGCTTTCTGTCCCCAGTTCTTACATTCGGTCAACCAACTGACCCAAAACTCAGCCAAGAATTGACCATCTCTCCACTCACTCAGCATTCTCCTCTTAAATGCAGGCGTGCAGAAGATTAAGGGGCAGCCCCTTCCCTGGGTAGTAACTCAGAAGACAGGAGTAGCACACAGGACAGGCACCAAGCGAGGCAAGTGCCAAATTGCACTACAGAAATTAAAGACATGGTGCAAATCCAGAGATTTTCTGGCTGAAAACTGGAAGGACTTCCTGGAGTAAATCAGGTTTGAGCCATGGCTAGGCAAGGGAAAGAAGGGCAGGTGTAGAAATGGGAGGAGCTGAGGACACCTTGACAGGGAGCGTGGGCTCTGTCCTCACTGGCCCTGAGCAGGAGAACTGGAGGCTCTTTGCCACCTCTCACCTGCAGAGACCCTGTTTGTGGAGCCGATTTCAGGAGGCAGGTCACAGTCCCACCTGACAGCCTAGCCTGGAGTGTGGCGCTTGCCCTGTGCATAGGAATTACATTTCAGTGTACCCATCCAATAGCATGCAAATTTTAATGGAATTTGCCTTCGGAAGGGGCAGAGCTTACTTCCTGACTATACAGAGGGTAAAGCCTCTGAACCTGGAAAACCACTTAGCCTGAATTTACACCCTCTGTAGTGAAAGAGGCGAGCCCAGAGACTTGGAGGGGCTTGTCCACGTAAGACAAGAGCCACAAGGCCACTGCCTTACTGTGGCTTTCTGATCCTTTATGTTGCTTCATGAGACCATGAGGAAATTCGTGTGGCCCTCGTTAAGCACACACTCTTCACCCCACCATTGAATCAGTACAGTCAAGAGTCTTCCAAGCCAGCAGAGAAACACCCATGGTATCCATTCTGTTCTCAAAACGAGCTGGAGCAGAGGGCAGGTTCCCTCCGTCTGGTTTGGGAAGCTTCTGTAAGGGGCTTGATGCTCAGCCCAGGGATTATAGTCAGTACTTTGTAATTTTTTTTCTCCAATGACACTGAAATCATGCAAAGCTCTGTTCTTAGTTTTCTGCTAGGCTCTACTCATCTTTCTAATTTTTGCAGCCTCTAGTTCACATAGTATTGAGTACCATTTTTAAGCCCAGGGCCCATCTGATCTGCAGAATGTGTTCAATAAACTGGAAAGGCAAACAAATTCTGTTGACATTCGGGAAAGCAATAAGTGATGTCGGTTTTATTCCAGAAGAAACACGGAAGCAAAGCGTGCTGGCCAAACAGAAACAATCAAAGCAGAGGGTGGCAAGATTTTCTTTCAAGGTCATGATACGGATACACAAATAGAGGGCACTGAGGGGGTCAGGGGCGAGGCCGGCCTCCAGGTCAGTAAGGCCTCAGGGAGGGAAAAACAGATCCCTGCACTGCCCCCGCCGCCAGCTCACCCTGTGTCTCTTGCAGAGTTAAAACCAGGCAGTGGCTTTCTCCTTTCTTCTACTGGTGGTAAATTAAGTGGCTATCCTACTTTGTAGACATGCAATCATTTTGTATCTCTAGATGTTGGGCAATCACTGGTGATGACACTAATTGGGCTAACACAGAAACTGCTGTCACCTGATGTGCTTCGTTTCATTCCTGCCTTCTCTACAATGTGACTTCATTTCGTGAATGTGGTTGCCATGATGGCAATGCTAGGATGCTGATCTGTATACCGTGGGTGACTGCGAAACTTCAGACTCTCACTGCGATTCACGGGGAGACTTTGGTGTATCCTGTTTCCAGAGTTATCCTCTTCTGTGATCCTCAAAAGAAGAGAGAAAAGTGCATGAGGCATAAGTCAATAGGAAAGAACTGTTTACCACTGGAAGATGGTGAGTGCATGAGTCAAATAACCTAGAGGCACTGCCCTAATGAGAAAAAAACAATGATTCTGGAAAACAAAACTTTAAAACCAATAAACATCTTTACACAGAATGCTGCTGTGTCCTTGCATGGTCTGTGTTCAGCAATTGTCAGGATTTATCTGGGTCTCCACTCATGTCCTCCCCGGGGGCCATGGAGGGTGACTTTCTGCCATTTGGCACCCTCTGAGCTTTTGTCCCTTGACTCATTCGTGGTTTGCCAAATGAAAACCTTGAAGCATATCACAAGTATTCTCCATGAAAATCAATGAAATGTAACAGAACCAAATCTAACGAATCTAATCAGTGTGATTTAGATTTCTCCTTCAGCTGCCATTTGCATTATAAAGATTCATAAACATTATTGACAAAGATTTCCATTAAAGTTTCTCAACATAAGTGAGACAGTGTGCTTAGCACAAAACTATAACCTAAACTGCTACTGAACTATAGAGATATTTCTTTGGAGAACTTATAGAATAATAATTCTGGAAAATTACAATTTTCAAGTGTCCTAAGCACAATTTATTGAAGAGGCACTTCAGCTCACTTTTCACACTAATATGTGTGTTGGTATTCAGTTTTTGTTTTAAGCCATTTACCCAAGGAATTTCTCAGCCCTAGTCAATATTCAACATCATTTTCTAACCAAGAGTGTATTTAAAAAAAAAAAAAAAATCTCAAAATGTGGCTGTTTTAGTACTGAACAGACCGGGACTGTTGATCAGAACATCACGCCTCTTTCAAATGTAGATAAGGCACTCAGCCTTGCACCCAGACACTTGGCTTCCACTTTCCAAATTGAAATTCTGAAATGCCAAAAGCCTGGGCCTGGTGTGTAACTGGAACTCAGTACATTGTTTTACAAATAGCAATGAGATTGACTTGGCACAGTCAAGTTGACCACTGAGTTGGCTGTTAGGATCCACTTTCAGGTTGTTCATTTCATCCAGGTAGTTTGCATCCTTTCCTTTGGGAGAAAGCATGAAAGATACACCATCAATAGGACATTGACTCTGAGCTTGTGGGGTGATGGAGATGGAAGTGTGCAGAATCACAAACTCTCCCCAGCGTGCATCCAGCCTCAGCTGTGTCAGAGAGTAACAGGTAGTGGTCTGGGTGGTCTCCATCCAGGGACGTATTTTTCTTAAGGCAAAAGTAAAATACCCAGCAGTATCGAACAGAGCCCTGGTCTTTCACGTCAACAATTCAGGGTGTGTTCTGTGTCAGTCGGATAGGTACAGGGCAGAGCTGTATAAAATGCATGCTCTGCAGCTCTGCTTCGCCACTTAGGTGTTTGTCTTAAGAGAGGTCTTGATATGGTTTGGCTCTGTGTCCCCATTCAAATCTCACCTTGAATTGTAATGATTCCCATGAGTCAAGGGCAGGACGTAGTGGAACTAATTGTATCATGGGAGCAGTTTTCCCCACGCTGTTCTCATGATAGTGAGTTCTTATGAGATCTGATGGTTTTAAAAGGGGCTTCCGCTTCATTTGGCACTCATTCTCTCTCCTGCCACCCTAGGAGGCAGTGCCTTACACCATGACTGTAAGTTTCCTGAGGCCTCCCCAGCCATGTGGAACTGTGAGTCAATCCTCCTTTCTTTATAAATTACCCAACCTTGGGCATTTCTTCATGGCAGTGTGAGAATGGACTATTGCAGGTCCATTCCCATGGAAGAATAAACGTTATTGGAAACATATTATTTTACTTAAACAAGGGGAAGCGACAGAGATATTAAAGTAGACATACACACAAACCGCTTGACAAAATGGAGTTGAAATCGATCGTGTTTCACTTGTTCAACCTTCAAGTGTTGACATTATGTATCACTGTACAGCAGTGAGCCAGGAAATCAGCTGCAAGGTCAGGATACGTGAGTTTTGAAAGTACAATGTTTTTTTTAAACTCATCGCAGAGGATTTTTTAAGTCATTAAAGGTTTTCTAATAAATAGTTTTGAAAGTAAAATCCAATGGAATAATTCTAAGCAGCATGAATAAACTCTCCCATAGGAAATCATTCTTTTTTTTTTTCCTTTTCCTACATTTGCAAAGTATTTAATTTCTCAGAGGCCTTTTAGAACTATCTTCTCATTTCATCTCTAAGCAACACTGAGAGGCAGATTTAGTAGGTGACAGTGTGCAGCTCATAGATCAGAAGCAGGCATTAAGTATAATCGATTTTCCTAATCTGATTTTATTTAAACATGGTCAATTACTTTCTTGAGTCACTACAACATTACATTAAGTCAATACTAAATCAACTTTTAAGTCTCTAACTTCAAGGATGTTTCCAGCTACAACTTTGCAGTTTACCCCTTTTAAGTGGTTCCCATAATTTTGCGATAGGTAGCATTTCTCAGCTTTACCAAATGCTGTGTATATTCCCACACATACTTACTTGATTTGTATAATCTTGTTCTCATTGTTTCAAGGGCTTTCTTCTCACTTCAGTTTCTACATGTTATGGTGTTGCTTTTCCAAAAAACATGCCAATTTCCAAAACAGCACACACTTGTAACACTGCCTCCTTTGTTCTCCTGCTTTTCTGTGCTCCTGATTCTTGTGGGGGACCTCCTTCTCCCCTGCCGGGCATCTTGGGTCCCTGGCTGATGTCCCCAGAGCCCTGGACTTCACGGCATCCAAGGTTCAGCCATTCTCACCTTCAAATGGGAATAGCAGCCGCTTTTGGTAAATGATATTTTGGAGCTTGTTAAAATGTACTTTAGAAAGATAGCATCAAAAATTAAAGCAAAGCCTATGACTTCTAATTTTCATGCCAATTATTTACTTAATAAATAAATGGAAATGGCCTTGGAGATTCTTAGGAAGAACTCTGTGATTTAATTTGTTTCTGTCTGCCCCAGGCTCTGTCCTCAGCTCAGGGCCTGTTCAAACACATTTCCATGCCTTCACGTAGAGGGTGTTAAAACTACCCTAGTCCAATGACTTCTAGCAGTGAAAGGATTCTTTATGACAAGGGAAGTATAACCCAGAGACCCCATTGTCTGGAAGACTGCTTTAAGGCACAGGAAGTTAAATTCAGAGTCTGGGGGCCTCATCTAATGTATTACAATGCTGGGACCAGACACAGGGGCCTTAGAAATATAAAATGTATCTGCCCACGCACACGCATAGGGTGAATCCAGGAGTGCGGCACCGCCTTGGAACATGAAGAAAGAAAACAGAAAAAACCAGCTCTGGCAGTGCCTTGATTTGGACTTCTGACATCAAGAACCATGAGAATAAATTTCTGTTGTTTTAAGCCACCAAGTTTGTGTTAATTTGTTAATGCAGCCCTAGGAAAAGGATATCGATGAAGAGAGAGAGAGAGGTACATACATACCTCCCAAATTAATTCTCTTATCTTACGAATAATTCCCCGAAAAGAAAAAAGAATTTCTTTTTTAATTGGGTAAGGTTTACTCACTTCAGGCTATATTAGGGCACATAATTTTGTAATCTTACAATGGAGGACACAGATTTGTTTAAAATCTGATTTCATTAATCAGACACCCAAATTAGAGCCATTAGCAACTATATAGTGGTCACATGGATAGTGTAGGTCATTGTCGGTGGGCCAGAGCATTCCTTTCAAAAGACAACACACAAAATCAAAAACACCACTCAAACCCACATCTTTTCAAATAGTGCTAATGCCCATACACTTTCTAAGCACTAACCTCCAGCAGTAGCAGCGTCCCATCCCTCATGGTGAAGGAATACCAATAATGGTCAAGAGAAAGAGTATATTATTTTGGGGGCAGCTTGCTATAGTGTGAAGCTTTGCAGGTAGGGAACATATAGGTTAAAAGCATGGACTTCTTCTGAATGAGAGTTTTCTGTAGATTCAGTTTCCTGGAAGTTTCCAGCTCATTTGGATTTCTCCCTCTTTTTGGATTTACCTTACTTTAATCTTCTCCCACAGGGCTGGTGTAGCGCAAAGGGCTTGGGTGGAAAATGTTAGACAGAAACCAAATGGAATGCAGAGGATAGGTGGATGGATGGGTTATTGGGTGGATGGGTTGGATGAACTGATGAATTAAGCATAGATGGATGGATGGAATGGATGACAGGATGGATGGATGGATGGATGGATGGATGGATGGATAGATGATCTGATAAATGGATGGATAGATGGATACAATGAATGGATAGATGTTGGATGGATAGATAGATAGATAAATGAATAAATAGATGGTGGATGATGAATGATTCAGGAAATACCATTTTTTCCTTGACATTTTTTCTAGGCAAGCTTGTTTCTCCCATAGGGGCTTAGGTTGGGCTATGGGGACTCAGGAAAGGAGCCCAAGGAAGCAGTTCATTCTGCTTCTTAGGACCAAAGGCCAGAGGCACACAGAGTTCTCCTCCTTTACAAAAGACACGGCCCCCACCTCACCAGTGCTCAGCGTTCGTCTGAGCTCTGTGGGGCAAAGCCCAAGCCAAGAACACAGCTTGTACCTGCCAGAGTGTCCTCCAAGCGGACATCGCCCTCAGGTGTCCAGGTGGTCTAGGCCAGAATTTAGGCTTGAGTCTCACCCATCACATCTGAATCACCCGAGACCTCACAGATAAGAGTGCTGTAACTCAGACATCGTCAGGCATATGGAAAGTTTGCCCCTGGCCTCCTGTCATGTCAAAATAAGAAATGCAAAGCAGAAATTGCTAGATAATGTGCTTCTATGTCCACTAATTCACTACATGTTTTATTTATTCTTATTATTTTGGTAAGACCTTCAATGCATCCTTAGTGTCTATTATGACAGTTTGGAATTTTTATTTTTTTATGCTGCTCCTACTCTTTTTCAGACATATTTCATGGGCACAGAGAACAATATCCTGTACCATGTCCTGGGGAATTTCACCCTAAGTCGCTAAGATACTGGATCGAAAGCAGCAAGTTAACACTGGATGTTTTTCCTGGCTTTTTCCAAACCATCTGCCTTTTAGAGAAGTCTTTCAAAGGCCTTTGGCACTTGGCAATCTGAAGTGTTCCTGTCCCTGCTGGGTGCTCAGACAGGGCTGCAGGGACACGGAGCGGCAGGGCACTGTGTGCCTGGGCAGGGAGCCCCTGCCAGATGCTGGACTCGGAGCTGGACACCCATGATTCCATTTACGTTCATTTGATGTTATCTTAGTGTCAGCATTTGAGAGAACGTTAGTGTTCACAGTTAAGGGAAAAGAGACACCAAAGAGCTGAAGCTACCTCACCCATGGCCACACTCTGATGAGCGGAGTCGAATCTAGAATAAATTCCGCAGGATTCCTCCTTCATGGGTGGCAGATTATTGTGTCCTATGTCCACTAGTTCACTACGTGTTTTATTTATTCTTGTTCTTTTGGTAAGACCTTCAATGCATCCTTAGTGTCTAATATAACAGAATTTGGAATTTTTATTGTTTTATGCTGCTTCTACTCTTTTCAGACATAATTCATGAGCACCAAGAATAATATCCTGTACCATGTCCCAGGGAATTTGAGTTTCTATCTTTCTGAAAATTCAAGTGCCATTGGAGCAGCAGGGGTTTGCTGCTCACAGAGAAGGGAATGGCTTCCCCTGAAGCCAGCGCAAGTGGAGCGGGGATGCAGGTGTTTGTGCCGATGTCCATGCTGACAGTGATGCTGGTGTGGGTTGGGAAGTGGCCCTCACAAAGATATCCCATTTCCTAAACCCTGAAACCTTTTCCCTTATTTGGGAAATGGGCCTTTGTAGGTGTACCCCCAATTCTTAGTGCCATCAATACTTTGCCCCATTCGGAGCAAAGAGCAAAGACCCCTGCAGTGTACAGGTGCTGGGCTCCAGGTGAGGAAGGAAAGGAGGTAGGAAGAAATCGGAAGCTTGCAAAGAACAGCAAGGAAGAAAGGAGCTAGGAAGAAATCAGAAGCTTGCAAAGAATAGCAAGGAAGAAGCCAGCCACATCTGAAGGTGACCTCCCCAATGAGTTACATCCACATCATCCCCTCCTCTGAAGAGGGGAAACCAATAGAATACAGTAAAGTGAATGGGATATCACCCCATGGTTATGTTACATTATATGGTAAGATGAAGAGGTCTTTGCAGATGTACTTAAGGTCCCTAAGCAGTTGAGTTCCAGTTCATCGAAAGGGAGATTAACTTGGGTAGATTTGACCTAATGAGCTGAGCTCTTTTTTTTTTAAGAGGAGAAACAGAATACACATTTATTAGCATGCTCAAGGGGAAAATTACAGAGTGACTACCCAATATCCCAACGGGGTAGGGAATACATATATGTATATGTATATATACACATATATATATATATATATATATGTATATATTATTGCACTTTAGGTTATGGGGTACATGTGGAGATCAAGCAGGGTTGTTGTGTAGGTACAGATATGGCAATGTGGTTTGCTGCCTCCATCCCCTCATCCCCTATATCTGGCATTTCTCCCCACATTATCCTTCCCCAACCTCCTTACCCCTCGCTGTCCCACCGCTTAAAAGAGAGTCTAGCCTATCTCTGAAAAGAGAGATCCTCCTGAAGTCCTTTAAACGAGATGCCAAATTGTGAGGGGGCTACAGGGGAGGGAACTGTAGGGGTCTCTTGAAGCTGAAAGCGGCCCCTGCTGACAGCACACAGTAGACAGGGACCTCGGGCCTTCAGCTGCAAGGGTCTAAATTCTGCTAACAACCTCCTGAGCTTGGAAGAAGAGCCCCAAACCCCAGAAAGAGACATAGCCCTTGGCTGGGTGCGGTGGCTCACTTCTGTAATACCAGCACTTTGGGAGGCCGAGATGGGCGGATCAGGATGTTAGGGGTTCAAGACCAGCCTGCCTAACATGGTGAAACCCCTTGTCTACTAAAGATACAAAAAATTAGCTGGGCATGGTGGCGTGTACCTGTAATCCCAGCTACTCAAGAGGCTTAGGCAGGAGAATCGCTTTAACCTGGGAGGCGGAGGTTGCAGTGAACTGAGATCACGCCATTGCACTCCAACCTGGGCGACAGCCTGAGACTCTGTCTCAAAAAAAAAGAGACAGAGAGAGAGACACGTAGCCCAGTGAACTCCTCAGCTGCAAATTTGTGAGAGCTTGCATAAAGGACCCATCTAGGCCATGTGCCTGGACTCTCAACCCACACAAATTAAAAGATGATAAATAGATGGTTTTTTTTTTAATTTTTGGGGGTTTTTTTGTTTGAATATTATTATTTCAATCATTTTTAGGGATCAGGTGGTGTTTGGTTACATGGGTAAGTTCTTTAGGGGTGATTTCTGAGATTCTGGTGCGCCCATCACCCAAGCAGTATACACGGTACCCAATGTGTAGTCTTTTATCCCTCCCCGCTTCCCCCACCTTCCCCCAAGTCCCCAGAGTCCATTACGTCATTCTTATGCCTTCGGGTCCTCATAGCTTAGCTCCTGCTTACAAGTGAGAACATACAATGTTTGCTTTTCCATTCCTGAGTTACTTCACTTAGAATAATGGTCTCCAACTCCATCCAGGTTCATCATAAATAGATGGTATTTTCAATTGCTAAATTTGTGGTAATTTATTACACAGCCACTAACATAGATGGCAAAGCTCACATTTTTGCCCTGGTCTGCCCCTACCCTGAGACATCAAG
Source organism: Cebus imitator (assembly GCF_001604975.1). Classification (NCBI taxonomy): domain Eukaryota; kingdom Metazoa; phylum Chordata; class Mammalia; order Primates; family Cebidae; genus Cebus; species Cebus imitator. The sequence goes on along the minus strand of NW_016107500.1, from coordinate 1,138,289 downwards.
CTCAGTGATGAAGAGATGGCTCTGGTAGAGTTCAGGGGGCCTGTCCTTGCCCAGCTATTTATACATGGTAACCATTGTGCCCTGGGCATTGTATTCATATCCTGGGCTGCCATAACAGATGGCCACAAACTGGGTGAATTAAAACAACAGAAATTTATTCTTTCTCACTTCCAGAGGCCAGAAGTCCAAGGTCACAGTGTTGGCTGGGCCATGCTCCCTTCAAAAGCTCTAGGTGAGGACCCTCTTTCCTCCTCCAGTTTCCGGTGGCCCCAGGTGCTCCCTGGCTTGTGGCTGCCTCACTCCAGTCTCTGCCTCCATCAGCAAGTGGCCTCTCCTTTTCTATCCTCTTCTGTCATCTTCCTCTTATAAGGGTACTCGTCATGGAATTCAGGGCCCACCCAAATAGACCAGGATGATCTCATCCCAAATCTCATCCCAAGATTTTTTATTTAATTACACCTACAAAGACCCATTTCTCAAATAAGAGAAAAGGGAAATTTAGTATGTGGACATATCTTTGTGAGGACCACTTCCCAACCCACTCCAGCATCACTGTCAGCATGGAGATCCACACGAATACCTGCATCCCCGCTCCACCTGCAACTGGCTTCAGGGGAATCCCTTCCCTCCGCTGTGAGCAGCAAACCCCTGCCACTGCCACTGCTCCTTGACCATGGCACTGCCACACCAGAGCCCACTCAGCTCCATCTTTCCTGTTCTGGGTCAGAGCAGGGCCTGGCCCCATTGAGCAGGTCAGTGCACCCGAGGCCAAGGCCAGCGACGGGAGGGACACACGGTCCTGGTCCTTCTGCTTCTCCAATGAAGACTTTGCCCAGGGAGAAAAGAGGAGGCAAGGAATTCATGGTTCTCTTCAGTCTTAGGATCCACAAAGGGCATCTTAAGAACAGCTCATTTCATTAGGAAACCCCACGTGGGCTCCTTCGGGAGAGTGAATCACCAGCTGCCAAAGTGTACCTTTTTGCTTTAATTGGATTTTCCTCTATTGACTCTGCTCTAAGTAATGAAAACCTGCAGTTAGATGTTTGCTGAGTCACAGCTGACCACCCCAGTCCTGCCATTTGGTTCTGCAGACGCTCCCTGCAGTCCTGACTCATCAGCCCCCATCACCTATGCCCCTCCTGGCTGGGAAAAGACATCTTCAGGGGCAAATCAAGGATGAGGAGAAAGAACAGAAAAACTGATTTGGGTACAAAAAGATCAATCTTTCCAGGAAAGGAAGGGGCCAGTCATAATTCCATCACCAATAACCACGTGGAAACACTGGTGCTTCCTGAAAAACAAGCTTCCCCCACTGGCGTCTCTCATGGGGCTTGCGTCAACGCTCAATAGCCCCTGCTCGCTCCCAGATGCCTGCCAGAGTTTAGCCCCATGCACAGCCCTGGCAGAGCTGTCTTATGCGGAGTAGATTCCATAAGATCTGGTGCAGGGTTAAACAGAAACAGGGAACATTTTAACAAGAGAGAAATTAGAAACAGGGACCAAAGAAAGAGGGCAACGAAGGTCTCACGCCGTACCTTTCCCATGGCCGGCAGCTTCTGGATGCACATGTAAGTGTGTGGGAGGTTGTGAGCCAGGTTCATTACCTTCCTTCCCAAAGCTCATCAGGCCAGGACTAAATGAAACATGGAGTCATGCATGAAATCATCAGTTTGCTGCTTTAGATTTGATTATTTATCTGGGATAGCTGATGCCAGCAATTTCTGTTGGAATGGTCCTAGAGACAGCCTTACTCAGGAATCCAGGGCAGGGGCGAAAGCTTCTGCTGTTGCCTTTGGGTGCAGAGGGTTTGTGCCCAGGCAGGCCCGCTGGCAAGACCTGCCTGCAGGAAGACATGTGCCTTTCTATACAAAGCCACAATGAGAAGACCGGCATTTCCCAGCCACAAACAGAACACAAGCCCGCCACATGTGCAAGACCTGAGCAAAATATCAGTCTAGAGTGTGCCCTATAATTTACTTTCCCTCTCATTTTCTTCTTTCTTTCTAAAGCTCCCTTTTCCTTCCCCCAACATTCTGAAGATGGGGTGGAAGTGCATGACACATCCATAAAGGGTTCCCGTCCTGCTTGGGCTTGCCTGGTCTGGGGCTGCATTGATTCCACCGATGCCTGCCAGGAAGGGCCCCTTGGAAAAAGATCCCTTGGGAGGGAGCAGGGCTGCGTGGGCCTGCAAGTGACAGAATTCACACAGAACGGCCCAAGTGGCCCACTTGAGTGTCCTGGAATTCTATTTCTGTGGATTCTTTTCTTTCCCCATTTTAGTAGGGGAAAACGCTTTATATTTCCTGTAAATTTCTACTTAAAAGGAATCAAAGGTGAAGGGAGCAGTGAGAAAGCAGAACTGAAAAGGAATCTGTGGTCAGGAGGCTCCAAGAGACCGTGCGAGCTGAAGGGGGCCGTCTAGGAGATTCCAGGGGCTGCCACAATGTCAGCAGGACACAGATTGAGAGGGAGAGGGATCACCTGACTCTACCTGGGGCTGGCATGGGTGAGAGGGGGAGGAAGAGAAGAAAGGAGGGGCTGTTCTGAGCTCATCGGCAGCCTCTGCGGCGGCCCCATGTGTGCGCCCTGCAGCACTTGTGCCTCGAAGGGCATGCAAGTTAACCCGGTGAGGTCCCTTGGAAGTCCCTTAGCAATGACTCGGGACCAGCCTGGGGACCACAGGTCGCACACCCATTTACCAAACAGGAGTTTTCAGGCCAGGTGCCCTTCTCCAGGTGAGCAAACAGCAGAATTCTCAGTGGTGAGGACGCATCTGCACAGCCCACCCAGCAGAACACACATACAAAGCCCATGACCTGTCACTCATGAGACCAGCAGTGATGACAGAAACATAGCCGTGGCCCGCTGTGCCTGGCAGACTCACGGCCCCTGGAGACACCCTAACGGACATCTTCCCCAGGACCTGTGCATATGTCACCTCGCATGGCAAAGGGGACTTTGCCTGGGTGACAAAGTGAAGGTTTTGCGGGGGCTGCCCTGAATTGTCCGGGTGGGCCCCATGTCAGCACAGGGGTCCTACCAGAGTGGGGAAGGAGGGTCAGAGTCAGAGGAGACGTGATGACAGAAGGCAGGAGTCAGAGTGATGTGAGGGCGAAGCCAGAAGCCAAGGCACACGGCAGCCTCTAGAAGAACCAGATTCTCCTCTGGAGCCCCCACAGGGAGCCAGCCCTGGAAACAGCTTGACTTTGCAATTCCTGATTTCCAGCATGGTAGCATAATGAGTGTGTGTGCTTTAAGCCACTATGTTTGTGGTGTTTTGTGGTGGCAGTGACAAGAAACCAACACACCCGAGCCTCCAGGTAAGCTACCTGAGCCGCAGCTCTAACACAGGTTGGATGCCCCTCCAAATCTTGTATTGAATTGTAGTCTCCAGCGTTGGAGAAGGGGCTGGTGGGAGGTGTTTGGGTCATGGGGGCAGATCCCTCATGGTTTGGTGCCGTCTTGAGGGCAGTTAGTTCTCAGGAGAGTGGGTTGTTGTGAAGGGTGGCACCAACTCTCTCTGTTGCTCCCACTCTGTCACGTGATGTGCAAGCCTCCTCTTCTGCCATGACTGGGAGCTTCCTGAGGCCTCCCCAGAAGCCGAAGCCAGCACTATGCCCCCTTTACAGCCTGCAGAACCATGAGTCAGTAAAGCCTCCTTTCTTGTAAATTATCCAGCCTCCAGTATTTCTTTATAGCAATGCGAGAACGGCCTGACACAAGGTCCCTGCAGGTGACCGCTGGAGAAGCCTCGACACTCACAAGACATTGAAAGCCCCAGGGTGGGCTGTTCCTGTGCTTAGCACATCTGACTGTCATCCAGCCAGGCCCACAGGGAGCAGGGGCTCTGAAGGTGAGAATGATTCTGGGAATTTAGCAAAGAAACTTTGACAAGGATGGACAGGGGTGTAGGGTCCCCAAGGGACAGTGTGGTCACCTGGATCTAGGAGCACCTGACCTATGCGCACCCCAGGCCTAAAGAACAAGGGGGATAGCATGCCCCCAACCCTGGAAGGGAAGAGAGAGCTAGCTTGGGGGTCAGTGACCTCTGTTTGAGGTGCCCGAGCACCTATTGAACGCTGGGGACAAAATAAATGAAGCCCCCGTGTGCCCTGATGGGAGTTGTCACTCCTGGGAGAGAGAAGTCCCAGTGACGGAAAGAGACGCATGACAAGGGCAGATTCACATGAACGCTGTGAGCTGGGGCGCAGCTCCGGGCCTCGGCTCCTGTAGGAGCAAGTGCGGTCAGGGAGCAGCTTCTGACTTTGGGTTGCTGTGGCCAGGTCAGGGAGAGTCCTCGGCAGTAGAGCAGCTTCCGCCAAGCACAGAGCCAAGAAACGGCAGGAATGGTTGGAGGCGAAGGGGGTGCACAGCCAGCGATGGGGGCATTGAGCCAGGCAGCCGCAGGGAAGACTGGGCTGTGTTTCTAGAGCGATGAGAGGCCATCACACAGGAATGGCTGTCTCTGATTGTCCCCATTGCCCAAGGGGGAAAGGCCCAGGACAGGGATACCATTCATTACAGACGTTCAGTACAGAGAGCCAGCCAGGCATCTGGGCAGCAATGGTCATGGGTGTCGGGGAGGGGGAGACACTGAGACTTGTGGCAGCACCTGGTGACAGTGTGTCCCCCGGGGGGCAGTGAGTGGTGAGAGGAGTCCAGGCTGATTGCTGGGGCTTCACGCTGAGACATTTGCACGACGACTCTCCCAAATCATGTTCAGCCGCATCTCCCATCACAACATCCAATCCTTGTGTCCATCCACAGCACCTCAGGCTCAGCCATCCCCAGGGGACTCACCGTCCATCTGAGCATGCATGCATTCATTTTGCCTTCCTCTGTGAAGGTGACCACGACCTGCCCTCCACCCTTGCTGGAGCCCTAGTGGCTCCCAGACACAGCCAGCACCCATCTCGGCCTTTGATCCTGGACCATGCCCAAGTCTGGGCACCACCTTCCCCATCACCTCCCTGGCTGGATTGCTGCCCGGGTCCAGCTGGCCTTCCTGGCCCTGCTCTGCCCCGGAGTGCCCGTTCTCCTCATGAAAACCAGAAAGGCCTGTGAAGGGCTGCTTGAGTCTGGTCTAGAAATCGCTGACCGTCCCTGACACCCCACAGAATACTCGCAGCTCTGCACATAGAGTGGCCCATTCCAACCCAGGGTGGTCATGCCAGGCCTCTCTAGAACACCCTTGAGTGTTCCCCTTCTCTAACTGCAAAACCACAGCCTGTGGGTGAACCCCAAGGACAGGCCCCCCCACATTCTTCGTTTCTACTGGGACCCCTCTCCTGCTTCTCCGCTGGTCCGTGGAGTGTGCCAGCCGCTGCCTCAGCCTCAGGGATTTTGCCTTCTCCTGCCTGAGCTGCTTACTATCCAGCCTTTTCCTGAAAGCCCTGGACTGACCGTTGCCTTCATGGTGAGGCCCATTCTGGCCACTCTGTCTGTGATGGCGACCTCTTCCACCCCATCCCAGCCCCCGGATCTTGCCTTGCTCTTAATTTTGCTGCCCCTTACCTGCCATGTTTCAACATTAAAAACAAAAAAAAAATAGAGAAAGAGATGAATCTCTGGATTAAAGGTTTTGTTTGGAACAATATGCAAGAAGCGGGCTTGCAATCTGGGGCATACATGCAGACCAGACTGGTCTCCAGCATGGTCAAAGAGTCAAGGGAAGGGTTAGGGCCTACTGGGGAAAGAGGCGGTTATGCAAGTTATTTTAAAAGAAAGTTAATTGGCTCTGGCATCGTTTTACCACAGCTGGTGAGTGTTGACTGGCAAGTGTCAGTAGTTGCTAGATACAACTTCTAATCTTGGAACTGGGGCTAGATGCTTGTAGTTTTGCATTGGGTTTGTGAGACAGAGTATTGGGCAACTGTTCTTGCATAAGCAACTCGATGTGCTGTATGGCTTATCTAGTAAGCTGTGGCTTGGAAAAAGTTCTTGTGATAGTTCCTATTATCAGGAAGATACAGCTAGTGCTCGACTTACGACCACGATTGGTTCCGACAGACCCGTCGTAACACGATTTGGTCGTAAGTTGAGTAGGCTATATGTACAGTACTGTGAAATGTTATAAAAATCTTTAAGTCATATTTTATCATAATTTTCTTTCATTATTGTTATATATCATAATTTCCTTTGTTCATTTTATGCCATTTGTATCATCTCTACACCATTTTGTTTCTTATTTTTACATTCGTCAGGTTTAAGCAAAACACTGCGTTACCAGTAGTAAAGGTTGACCTGAATGCTTATTATGAAAGCATTTTTGTCAAATCTCATCTTTAAAAAGCCACCTTAACTTGTGGTAAAGGCTCAGCCTTGTGTAAAACTGTGGAATATTCACGATCACTGAACCACGGTGGTCTATGGTTTGAAATGAAAAACCACGGCACATGATGAGTTTGGAAAAGCAGAAGAGTATGAACTATGTTAAGTCTTAGGGTTAAAAAGGACTAGTTGTCAGGTACTTATTATCATTGTAAATAGAAAAGTAAATCATCACAATTTTATGTGACTTTCCATGGGATACGAATATGTAGCATTCATCATAAAAGATGTCATTTGGATATCTTGTTCAAATATAATTTAAACTTAGTATGTTCTAATATTGTTAAAGATATAGGGATAGAAACCACTCACATTTTAGTAAGAAAGGCAAGAAAATGACTAATAATGATATGATATAGCATATATGTTTATTGTCCTGCACTGTCGTACGCCCAGCTGGGCAACATTTGAGCTGCCAGACGCGGAGCAGTCGTGGCTAGCGATTGTGGTCCTAAAGTCGAAGGATCGTAAGTTGCATAGGTCGTAAGTTGATCAATACCTGTAGTGCATCAGAGCCCCTCCTGTATTAGTCTGTTCTCATGCTGCTATAAAGAAATACTTGAGACTGGGTAACTTATAAAGAAAAGAAGTTTAATTAAGCCTCTTTGACTCACATTTATGCAGGATATACAGGAAGCATAGTGGCTTCTGCTTCTGGGAGGCCTCAGGAAGCTTACAGTCATGGCAGAAGGGAAAAGGGGAAGCAGGAACATCTTACATGGCTGGAGCAGGAGCAAGAGGGATGGGGGGTGGAGGAGGGAAGTGCTACACATGCTTAAACAACCAGATCTCACAAGTATTATCTCAGTGACAGCATCAAGAGGGATGGTGTTAAACCATGAGAAACTGACCCCATGATCCAGTCATCTCCAAAACCAGGGATCACAATTCAACATGGATTTGGTGGGGACACAAATCCAAACCATATCACCCCTGTTCTTACCCTCCCTGGCTCCATTTGCCAGGGTTTGACACAAGTGATTTCATTTTGGGTCTTACAACTTTTACATTTCCCCCTTTTGATCAAGATCTTTCGCCAAAAGTATTGTGAATCAACTATTCTGTGGTTAGGTTTTGACTGTCCCACTGTGGCGTACAGACCCATCCTTGGTTGCTAGTTTGGTCCCATGTCAGGGAAGTGATTGGTGAATAGGTGTTAGTGTCAAAACCCTCTTAGCCACATTTGAGTAAGAGAGTCTGGAGAAAGCGGCTGTCAGGCTAAGTGTACCTGAGTCGACTGTTAAGTTTCGTGTTGTCAGTTCCATAAGCATTGGTCATCATTTTGAAGTGCTGGACCAGCATTACTATATTTGGAGTGTCATTCCTGCAGAGATTGGACAGACAGCAGGTACAATGGTTAAAGGAAATAAGTCAGAGTAAATTGAATTATGCATAATTCAGTTATGCTCCAGCATAACTATTATTTATTATGCAAGAGCATAAAAAATCCAGTTTATGGCCAGGCTTGGTGGCTCATGCCTATAATCTCAGCACTTTGGGAGGCTGAAGTGGGCAAATCACCTGACATCAGGAGTTCGAGACCAACCTGGCCAACATGGTGAAACCCCGTCTCTACTAAAATTACAAAAATTATCCGAGCTTGGTGGTGGGCGCCTGTAATCCCAGCTATTTGGGAGGCTGAGGCTGGAGAATCGCCTGAACCTGGGAAGCGGAGGTTGCAGTGAGCTGAGATCTCGCCATTGCACTCCAGCCTGGGCAACAAGAACGGAACTCCATCTCAAAAAAAAAAAAAAAAATCCACTTTATTCAGTGGCTTTGGACCAAGATCCCAAGCCTAAGGGCAAGTACTAAACTAATCAAAAGGCCGAGGGGAACAGGGCGGGGCCTGTGGTAGCCATGGAGTGGCATCCTGCGACTTGGTTGAATTAAACCACAGTGCCAACTCTACAAAACAGACCACTGTTACAATTTGAACAAAAAGTTGTGTTAAGGATGTTGTTAAAGTTACCCACTCGGTGAGCTAAAGGAATTTTTAGGTCAGGTTCTGTCAAGTTACCCATAGTAGTTCCTAATAGTGAAATTTTACCTTCGGCATAACCCCGACAAGCGACAAAGGTAACAGTGTAGGGGTCTCCTTATGGCATGGAGGCTTGCTCTGATGTCTTGGGAAAAGCTGTCTACAGGATGAAGTTGGCAAATTGTTTTGCAAATGTCTCTGGCTATGGTACTGGGCAGTTTGGTGAACTCTGTGCGGTCCAAACATCAGACACAAGATTTGTCCTTAGAACTGCGTTCAGCTTCAGCTTACAGGGCCTGAGGAAGACAGTGTGGTTCTTGTTCTTCGTGGGAGGGTCGTAACCAGATATTGAGGGGAACTTGAATTCAGGGTCTAGTACAGTCTACAGCTAGATTACAAGAACTCAAAAACAATTCACAGAGCTGCAGTCCAATGGCAGGTGATATTATAGTCATTCTGATATTTGCCAAAGATAATCAGAGTAAGACTGATTTGCTTGTAAAATAAATTCAGTTTCATCAGATTTGTCCTGATTATTTACATAAGGGTAGCAAGAATAGTGATTTAATCGCAGCTTGAACTTTTTTGTGAGGCTAGAGAGCCTCAAGGCAAGCTTTAAATTTTATCTCTGGTGCCCATATGCAATTTTAATGACATGTCACTGAAACCTTGGTGATATAATTAACATTTCCAGATGCATCCTGTTATAAAGAAAAGAGATTTGTGTTGAACTTCTGTAAATAGCTATATCATCATAAAATTGAAAACTCACAAATAGTTTTTTAATTTTGAAGGCTCAAGTTCGAAGAAAAAATAAATGTTTTCCCCTTCCTTTGTAACACTGTACTTCACCAAATTGCTGTAAACTATGGGTAGCTTGAGAGAGACAGTTTTCTTAAATCTGGAAAACAAAACATTTAATAATCAATAATATTTCAAATAAAAAACCAGCAACGTTTCAAATAAATTTCAAAAAAAATTATTTTTATCAGTTATTCAATCTCATGTAATTACGTTTTCTTCTGCTTAATCTTGATTAGCAATTTCATGAATCCATTAGTTTTTCATTTGTGTTTTAGAAATTGTTATTGAGTCCACTGATTTAAAAGTTATTAGAAGCCTGTAGCTAAGAGTACTCCTTAGAGTCTCTTTTATTAATCTGATTGCAGATGCCTTTAGAGAAAAATCGACCTATAGATGACAAGAACTTACAATGATGATGACCAAAATCAGATGAAGTTCAGCAATCGACAAGGAAATTCAGTTATTTCTGTTACATTTTACGATAACAACCAGAACTATGATTGACAGCAGCACATCAGAACTATTAGACTTTTATAAATGTCATATAATGTTTAAATATTCACATCAATAATGTATCCATATAAATATGTTTAAAAAGATCTTATTATTATTTGGCAGTGATTTTTACATAATCTATCCAATAAGCCTAATGAGAAATACATCCTCTGAGGCATTTAAGGAAACCAACTGAAAAATCCCAAAGTCAATTTTAGGTTAAAAAGACTGTAATTATAATCTGATTTTGAGAAGTTTGTCAAAGATGTTAAAAGGCTTAAAACATTTAATTGAAATAGAACTACATGTCATTGAGAAATAATAGTCAATTATTTACTCAGAATGATATGCAAAAGATGCCAAAAGCAAACACAGAAAGTTACATAGTTGAGAGGAGAAAATTCTTAGACCTGTATTAGAGATGACTTCATTTAGATGATTACTTGGGAACAAGTAATCAAAACCCTAATAAGGATGGCACAAACCACAGGAAACCGCCTTACAACACACTAGCTCTGTTTATCTAAAAGGTAGAAAAAACAAAACAAAACAAAACAAATCTCTTTTTATGGGAAGCCTGTTTGGATAACCTGGAAGTCAATCTTGATGAAAAACTGCTTGAATTCAGTCAGCTACTGGAAGAGTAGGCATCTAAGGTTCTTCGTGTACACCAATATTGCAGAAGAAGAATATAATCAGGACAACCAATACCTAAGCAGGGGAATGCATGGCTTTTAGAAAAACTAAAAGCATGTGAAATCGCCTGGTTACGTAGAGCAGTTTAGACACCGCAAGAAAATCTAACAGCAGAGAATCAAGTTCTGCTAAAGAAAACATTGTTCTCCTAGGCCTTTAAGAGAAGCATTCTCAGCGTCAGACGACAGAGCAGAGTCAGATCTGGAGGGATAAAAACTATAGCAACAGACAGAAAAATGTGAGGGAGACAGTCACTACTTTAGTTAAGCAAAAAGATGTGCCTTTTTAAGGAGAGAAGGAGCAGGAGCGGAAGGCAATGATGCATGACCCGCAGATTACACTTAGTGACACGGATAGGAAGCCAGACCCTTGAGATCCTGAAACAGAAACACCTTAAGAGGAAAACTATCCCGTGAGAAATAAAATTTTCATTTTAAATGAAGAAGACAGCATTTCCAACTTGAAATTAAATAGAAACTGTAAAACAGGGAACAGCTGCAACTCAGAAGATGGCTGGAAATGTAAAGAAACCAATTTCAACATTGAAATCAAAACCCCTTGCGATGCTTTGTTTGTTTTGTTTTTTCATAAGAGCAAATCAACATCCTAAGAAAACCCTGCTCTAAACATACAGGACAGACTCCAGGCCTTTATCAGTGCACCCCTGACATCCGTGCTCAGTTCTCAGAAATATTTGTAAACAATTCCTTTCCAATCCCAGCTAGCCTGGTCACACACAACTCCGGCTCCCTGGGCAAGGCCCATCTTCAGACACTACACAAGCTGCTCAGCCCTTTCAACATTCTTCTAAGCCCCCAGTCTTGGTCCCATGTTTCCCCCTTTTTATATTGAAACATTCAATTATTTTACCTTAGGAATTCTTTTTTCCCTTTGTCACTGAGACCGCACAAAATTCTTTCCCATACAAAAATTATTTTGTATATATTGTGCATAGAGAATATACATATATTACATATAGTAATTTAAAGTTTTAATTTTTAGTAATCTTAATTTTTAGTAAAAACCCAGAAAGTAACTTTGAACTATTATATACTGCGTATATATTAACATCTCATGACTATATATTTTATAATCTTGGGTGGGTGTGGTGGCTCACACCTGTAATCCCCTCACTTTGGGAGGCCAAGGCAGGAGGATCATCTGAGGTCAGGAGTTCAAGACCAGCCTGGCCAACATGGTGAAACCCAGTCTCTACTAAAAATACAAAACTTAGGTGGGCATGGTGGATGGTGCCTGTAATCCCAGCTACTAGGGAGGCTGAGGCAGGAGAATCACTTGAACCTAAGAGGTGGAGGTTGCAGAGAGCTGCCAAGATCACACCACTGCACTCCAGCCTGGGCAACAGAGCAAGACTTCGTCTCAAAAAAATACAAATATATATATATAATCTAAAAACATATTTTTATAGAACAACTTATTGATGTAGAGTAAGACACATTTATTTACTAATAGACCCAAATACCTTTTGAATTTTTATGCAATTTAGGAAACCAAAAGTAGGTAAATTTGAATCTATGTTTAGCAATTCATGTTTCAGTATTTTATTAAGAATGACTCAGCTATAGAACACATGGACACAGGGAGGGGAACAAGACACACTGGGGCCTGAAGGGTGGAGGGTGGGTGGTGGGAGGAAGAACGTCAGGACAAATAGCTAATGGGTGCTGGGCTTGATACATAGGTGATGGGTTGATAGATATAGCAAACCACTGCAGCACACCCATGTAACAAACCTGCACGTCCTGCGCATGTATCCAGGAACTTAAAAAAATAAAAAGAAAAAAGAAATGACTCAGCTATTTTATGAGTATCTATTATTTAATTCAATGTAACATATCTACGATTTCAAATTTCATGAAAAGTTTATCTATAAACATTTATTCAATTTATATTCTCTTAATGAATTTACTTTTTAAATAATCGTACCCAGATTACTTATGCAAACTGAGATGTTAGAGCTAGTTATTATTTCAAATTATTTTCCTGTCAAAGAAAAACCCTAAAAGTTAAATGATTGTCTTCAATATACAGGAAACAATGAACATTGCATTGTACTCTTATCTGTACTTTTGTTCTTATGTTGAACACATACTTTTATGATTTTAAATTATTTAACAGAGACAAATATAACATTCGGCCAAGAAACCCAGCACCACCCCCCAACCAAAAAAAATCTGTACTAACAATTCTGAAGATATCTTCATTTTCATTTTGTCAATCAATTTAAAGTCAGCCTGTTTATCAAAAGTAATTAAGTCAGGTGAGCTAAAAGGAATTTAGAATAATTACAACATTGGTGATAAATTATTTGATGTAAGTGCTTGTTTTTTTCGTTAAGCCAATAAAGTTCTTTTATACATTTTGATAGAAAAAGATCATGTAATATATAGCATATCAACATTTTTAAAACCATATAAACATATAGACAAAGACCTTACAGTCTTTATCTTAAAAATTTTGTGAAGAATAAAACATAGTAATATAAAGTCATTAGTTTATAAAAAGAGAATTGAATCCAAAATATATGCCTGACGAAATGGAGCAAGGCTAAATTCTGAGGCTTTTCATTTGTCCAGATAGCTCATCTTATGAAGGCTGTGAACCAAATTATGTGAGGAGGCTTAAAAGATAAAAGTCACTCTAACGAGTTCTGTGCAGTATTTCCTTGGCTTTAATTCCTCATCCTTGAAGATAAGAGTGTTGCCTTTCCTTCTAGTTCAGGAAGTGTGTCTTTTACATGGGAATTGCGTCTTTTGCTTTTAAGAAACAGCATGAAGGTCAAATGATTTTTTTTTGTACCTGCTGTTTTTCAAGTGTTGTTACTTATAGAGTGAATATGCTAGAATGGCCAAGGCGTGGTGGAAAATAGACTGCAGCTTGCGGAGGAGGTGTGGGAAGGTGGGCAAGCCTCCCAAGGGGAGAGCGCCCAGCTGGCTTTGAGGCGGTGTTTTGCAGCAAGGCAGTCCTTGAGTACTGGGTGCAATATGGGGCTTTGAGTTACACACTGAGATACACAACCTATCTGCACCATCTGATTTTAAGTCGGAGTCTCTTCGTGTAGTTCTAAGAAAAAAAACTGTCTGAATGACCTGCATAATGTTTGAAAGTGTCACCAGCCAGAGTCCCAGAAGAAGGGAACTATCTTAGCCAGCCTTTGAACTTTTAAAGACCATACTTTAAATTAGTGTATCGGGGCAAGTCAGCACTAAGGCCAAATACATAAAAGCAAAATATCTGGTATGTGAAACGAAACCAAAGAATAAAATACGTGCTCACTGGAAAGGACAACACAGTCTTCTTTAGCAGGAGGGAAAGACCCTCGTAAATGAGGAGAAGAAACGCCTTTGTATTAGTCCGTTTTTACGCTGCTGATAAAGACATATCTGAAACTGGGAAATTTACAAAGGCAAGAGGTTTCATTGGACTCACAGTTCCACATGGCTGGGGAGGCCTCACAATCATGGTGGAAGGCAAGGAGGAGCAAGTCGCATCTTACATGGATAGCAGAAGACAAAAAGAGAGAGAATTTGTTCAGGGGAACTCTTTTTTTTTTCTTTTTTAAAGACAGGGTTTCACCGTATTGGTCAGGCTGGTCTCAAACTCCTAACCTCAGGTGATCCGCCTGCCTCAGCCTCCCAAAGTGCTGGGATTACAGGCGTGAGCCACCGCACCCGGCAGAACTCCTCTTTTTAAAGGAGACTTATCATCTGATTTCTTGAGACTTATTCACTATCAAGAGAACAGCACAGGAAAGACTTGCTCCCATGATTCAGTTACCTCCCATCAGGTCCCTCCCATGACATGTGGGAATTCAAGCTGAAATTAGGGTGGGGACACAGCCAAATCATATCACCCTTCCTTAATAGGAGACCTCAGCAGCCAGCGGGGAAAAGACCCTTCACAAACAAATCCAAAATAAAACCAAAGAACTCAACCAAGAGGAAAATAAGAGTTCAACTCAAGAAAGAGTCATGGGACCAGGAGAGGAGGCAAACCCTGGAAGCCGGGGCAGGGACCCTCCAGGAGCCCCAGTGTGGGCACCCCATCCAATCCTTCCAGGAGCATTGATCTTTTCAAGGTGAGTCTACTTCAAACCCCACTTCTGACACCAGATTGTGTCAACATACAAAAAAGGAGAGATGAATCTCTAAATAAAAAGGTTTTGTTTGAAATAATATACAAGAAGTCGGATTGCAATCTGGGACATCGATACAGACCAAGGCAGCCTCTGGTGGGTCCAGAGAACAAGGAAAAGCTAGGGTTGACTGAGGAAAGAGGAGTTGCCCCAAGTTGTTTTGAAAGAAAATTCATGGGCACTGGCAGTGACTTGCAAGAGCTGACATGTGCCAGTGGGCAAGTGTGGGCAGTTGCTGGGTATGACTGGCAATCTTGGAGCTAGGGTTAGGCCCTTGTCATTTTGCACTGGGCTTGGGTGACAGTGTGCCAGACGGGTGTTCTTGTGTAAGCTGGGGCTTTCCTGGTGCTGCTGGCTGCCCTTGTGTGACTCATTAGTGAGTTGCAGTTTGGGAAAATTCCTTGTGAGAGTTTCTGTTATCAGGTAAATGGTGTGTGGGACCCCCGCCGCTTCCCTGGCTCTATTTGTCAGAGTTTGACACAAGTGACTCCACTTTGAATCTGACAACTTCCACGGTGTGCTATGTGCGCTCCTTCTGTAATTAACTGGAATTTATGGCTCTTGATGTGGGGTGAGGGTGGGTGCATGGGTGCACCCAAATGCCTAGGCACCACCTGACATGGAGGAACCCCCACCTTTCCCGGCCTCCCTCAGTTTCACCTATTCCCTGCCCACCAGAGGGGACTTCATCCTGTTCCCAGACTGGGCCAAGGCTAGATCAGCCCCACCCTGGCACAGGCCACCATGACCCTTGCAGGTTGGGCTGATCCTGCCCATCCTCTGCTTCTCCACACCTGCCCTGCCTGCTGGCACCCCGTCTGGGTCATAGCCTTTACCACCCCATTGTAAAGTCCAGTTGCCTGGTCATCAGGTGGTCAAGAAGCATCTGTTGCAAGAACAAGTGGAGAGTGAACACACCCCTGGGGATTCCAATGAGGCCGTGGAGAGGGCTGGTCATGTGGAAGCCCAGAAAAAAAAAGGAGTCCTGAATTATTGAATCCCATCCTTGCAGGAATGCATTCCCTATCTTAGGCAGGTTGCCAGATTTAACAATTAAAATATAGACTACCCAGTTGAAGATGAATTTCACATAAAAATTGATTTTTTAGTGTAAGTATGTCCCAAATATGGCATAGGACATACTTATACTAAAATATTGATTTTTTAAACCTGAAATTCAAATTTAACTGCACATCCTGTGTCTATTTCAACTGTACCCTAAAGCATCCTGTACCCCAGAACATCCTGTACCCAGAGCATCCTGTACCCAGAGCATCCTGTACCCCAGAACATCCTGTACCCAGAGCATCCTGTACCCAGAGCATCTTGTACCACAGAACATCCTGTACCCCAGAGCATCCTGTACCCCAGAACATCCTGTACCCAGAACATCCTGTACCCAGAGCATCCTGTACTCAGACCCAGAACATCCTGTACCCAGAACATCCTGTACTCAGACCCAGAACATCCTGTACCCAGAACATCCTGTACTCAGACACAGAACATCCTGTACCCAGAACATCCTGTACCCAGAGCATCCTGTACCCCAGAGCATCCTGCACCCAGAACATCCTGTACCCAGAACATCCTGTACCAGGAACATCCTGTACTCAGACCCAGAACATCCTGTGCCAAGAACATCCTATACCCAGAGCATCCTGTACCCCAGAACATCCTGTACCCCAGAGCATCCTGTACCCCAGAACATCCTGTACCCCAGAGCATCCTGTACCCAGAACATCCTGTACTCAGACCCAGAACATCCTGTACCCAGAACATCCTGTACCCCAGAACATCCTGTACACAGAGCATCCTGTACCCAGAACATCCTGTACCACAGAGCATCCTGTACCCAGAACGTCCTGTACCCAGACCCAGAACATCCGGTACTCAGACCCAGAACACCCTGTACCCAGAACATCCTGTACCCAGACCCAGAACATCCTGTACTCAGACCCAGAACATCCTGTACCCAGACCCAGAACATCCTGTACCGAGAACATCCTGTACCCCAGAACATCCTGTACCCAGACCCAGAACATCCTGTACCCCAGAACATCCTGTACCCAGACCCAGAACATCCTGTACCCAGAACATCCTGTACCCAGAACATCCTGTACCATAGAACATCCTGTACCCAGACCCAGAGCATCCTGTACCCAGAACATCCTGTACCCAGAACATCCTGTACCCCAGAACATCCTGTACCCAGACCCAGAACATCCTGTACCCAGAACATCCTGTACCCCAGAACATCCTGTACCCAGAACATCCTGTACCGCAGAACATCCTGTACCCAGAGCATCCTGTACCCAGAACATCCTGTACCCAGAGCATCCTGTACCCCAGAACATACTGTACCCAGAGCATCCTGTACCCAGAGCTTCCTGTACCCAGAACATCCTGTACCCCAGAACATACTGTACCCAGAGCATCCTGTACCAAAAACATCCTGTACCCAGACCCAGAACATCCTGTACCCCAGAGCATCCTGTACCCCAGAGCATCCTGTACCCCAGAACATCCTGTGCCCAGAGCATCCTGTACCCTGGAGCATCCTGTACCCAGAACATCCTGTACCCAGAGCGTCCTCTACCCAGAGCACCCTGTACCCCAGAGCATCCTGTACCCCGGAGCATCCTGTACCCGGGAGCATCCTGTACCCTGGAGCGTCCTGTACCCTGGAGCGTCCTGTACCCAGAACATCCTGTACCCAGGAGCATCCTGTACCCAGAGCATCCTGTACCCTGGAGCGTCCTGTACCCTGGAGCGTCCTGTACCCAGAACATCCTGTACCCAGGAGCATCCTGTACCCAGAGCATCCTGTAACCTGGAGCGTCCTGTAACCTGGAGCATCCTGTACCCTGGAACATCCTGTACCCAGAGCACCCTGTACCCCGGAGCATCCTGTACCCCAGAACATCCTGTACCCTAGAGCATCCTGTACCCAGAACATCCTGTACCCCAGAGCATCCTGTACCACAGAGCATCCTGTACCCAGAGTATCCTGTACCCCAGAGCATCCTGTACCCAGAGCATCCTGTACCCCAGAGCATCCTGTACCCAGAGCATCCTGTACCCCAGAACATCCTGTACTCAGAGCATCCTGTACCCAGGGTATCCTGTACCCCAGAGCATCCTGTACACAGAGCATCCTGTACCCCAGAGCATCCTGTACCCCAGAGCATCCTGTACCCCAGAGCATCCTGTACCCAGAGCATCCTGTACCCCAGAACATCCTGTACCCTGGAGCATCCTGTACCCTCGAGTATCCTGAACTATGTGTCTTTTTGGGAAGCACTGTGGCAGCATGAAATTTTCTGACTCAGAGGCTGACTCAGAGGCTGAGCACAAGTCCCACTGTGGCAGGGAGGCTTGGCTCTCTCCCCACCTGGTTTCTTTCCATATACTGCTCAGCATGCACTGCCTGTCAGACAGCAGATGCTCAGGCTTCCCAGCCATGGAGGAAACAAGGGGCTGCCTCCCTAGGGACAGGAGGTCCAGGCAGGATGAAGCCTGGTGCAGGAAGGTCCCGTCAAGGGGCCTAAGATGGCCATAGACTGGCAGTGAGCAGCTTCTCCCCTGCCTCCAGACCTGGATTGAGCCCACCCCTTCTCAGTCCTACTCAGCCTCTTAATAGGTTTGCAAGTCATTGTCCTCGAGTTAAAAATGCCCCAGCTAGTGTCTTCTTCTCTGAGAAGGTGTGGGGAGGACTCAGAGAATGAGATGCTCTCCCGAATTGGAGCTTCCGAGAGGCCCCCAGCCTCAGCCCTGGAAGTCGGCAGAGATGGACCACAGAGCCATCTGCCGTGTCTGGGAAGTAGAGCAAGGTGAACTGGCCATCAGAAATGGAGCTTCCTCCTGCTCAGAGGGAACATGAGCCCCATCTATGTGGGCAGAGGTACCCACAGACCTGAGCCCCTTCCAATGCCCCAAATGGTCAGGCCCCAGCCCTGAGGCCCCACAGCAGCACCTGCACATCGCTGTGCAGGACAGCCAGAGGGCACGGCTCCCAAGCAGCCCACGCCCGTTTCAGAAACAGGAGCAATGGGAGAGAGCTCCGACGTCTCTTCTGTTTACAAGGACACCAGTCCTACTGCATTTGGGACCCGCCCTAGTACCTCCCTCTGAAGGCCAACTCTCCACATACAGGCACATTGGGGTTTAGAGTCTTAACACATGAATTTTTGAGGCTGCATTCAGTCTACACAGGCTGCGGCAGGGATGGGAGGTCGGGGTGAAGTTGGGAGTGTTTGAAACTGAAGCAAATAAAGTATGGCCCAGGAACCTCCTTTCAACATTCTAGCGGGTCCCCCTGAGGGCAGCACTTCCTGGCCCTCAGGCTGCGGGTGGCCCCGATGAGTTAAACATTTGGCTCAGTCTTCTCCAGAAACTGCAGGTGGCTGCACCCACAACCCTGTGGGCAGGACTCTGACCCTCATGCTGGCCCGGGTGGGGGGCGCCTCCTGTGCCCTTGGCTCAGCTGCTGCCTCGTGGAAGCTGCTCCTGACACCCTTGCTACATGACCTTGTCAATTTGCCCTTGTCCCCCTTGAACAGAACCAGAGAAGGCATTTCCACCCCGCGTTTGAGGTGAGATTCTGGTGGGGGTTTTGTGTTTTCTTTTGTTTTTGTTAAGGTCTGGCTTTTTTTTAACCCTCTTTTGTTCATTTCAAATTATATTTTTATTGTAATAAAATATGTATAGCATCAAATTTGCTATTGTAACCATCGGGAAGTGGGATCAAGCACGGTCACACTGTCGTGAGGCCCTCACCTCCATCCATCTCCAGAAGTGCTTCGTCTTCCCGGACTTCCCATCCACTTCCTGTCTCTAAGGATGTGACTCCTCTGGGGACCTCATAGGAGTGGAATCACAGTCTTGGACCTTTTGCAACTGGCTTATTTCACGTAGCACAATGTCTTTGAAGTTCACCCGCTATACCATGTGTCAGAATTTTCTTCTGTTTTAAGAACGAATAATATTTTTCTGCGAGGATCGACCACATCTCGTATATCCATTCATCTGGAGCTGACCACTAGGTTGGGTTTTCTCTCCTGAGCAGCTGAGGAGTCCTGAGCCTGGCTGGTCCCTCTGCCCCTCTCAGGGAGAGGGGTGGTGTATTCCGTCTTTGCTCTCTGCTACGCTGTGCATTTGGGCACAGAGAGAAATTCAGATTATGCAAGGAATCGAGCTCTCACCTCCTCAGCACACCTGCTTACAGCACTGAGGCCTCCAGTCCCTCTCCCTCCACCACACACTGGAGCCTTTTCCCCTCTGGAATGGACACTGGTCAACAGCCTGGTGTCATCCCACAGACCTCATGTATGTGGGCCAAAGGTCTTCAACACTGAGGGATGGTCCTCATTAGGAACCTCACAAGGGGTCGGCTTCTGTGTCTGGATGGGGCTGAGCCACGAGCCCTGATGGGGAGTTACAGGGAGGCCAATGTGAGGAAGAATTTCCTGCAGAATGGAGCTCTGGGTGAGGAAGGACTTCCTGCAGAACGGAGCT
>NW_016107500.1:1115314-1117952 GCF_001604975.1 Cebus imitator | reverse complement strand
ACTTCCTGCAGAACGGAGCTCTGGGTGAGGAAGAACTTCCTGCAGAACGGGGCTCTGGGAGGAGGAAGAACTTCCTGCAGAATGGAGCTCTGGTGAGGAAGAAATGACTCTGGGGAAGAAGTGAGTTCCCCGTCACAGGGGGTATCTGATGGCTGAACACCCATGAGTGAGGAGTGTTGAAGAGATCTGTGAATTAAAGGGTGGAGGGATGAAAGGCCCAATGTCACTTCCAACTCCAGCATCCTCGTGGCTTCGATACCCCAGACGGGATGAAGACTACGAGGCCCCAAGTCCTCAAGAAAGAGAGGGGCTGTGCCTACAAGGGAGAAGGATGGGCCCAGGGAGCAAGCTCAGAGTCCCCCAGGAGACACTGGCCAAGAATCCAGGGAGTGGCATCTGTTCCCAGAAAAGGAGACAGATCCGAACGGCTGCAGGAGGAAGACGATGGGATCGGTCACCTTCACAGCATTTGCTGTTAACGGACAGAGGTGCCGCCCTCCCGGCTCAGCTTTGTCTGCAAACCTGAGTGGGTGCAGGCGGCGGCCTGGTTGCTGAGAGGCACTGGGCAGGAGAAGCTGCGCTCATCTCTCCTTCGGGCTGGAACTAGAGCTCATGAAGTCTGGCTCTCTGGCCTGCCATGCTGGGCCAGGTGTCCCTGCAGAAAAGGGAAGCGTCACTCAGCCCAGACAAGACCACAGTGTCGACAAGGGATGAGGTGGATAAATCAGCACAATCTTGTGATTATGGCTATTGGTGGGAATCACTAACAAACTAACAGTCGAGCGGAGACAGATGTAATTTTAGTGTAACAAACAAGAAAGTAAGACCAAGTCATTTCTTTATTTTCTTTAAATCCATTCAGTTCTAACTTTCGTCCTCCATCTGCCACCAGGCAGGAAACTGAATCTCAGCCAGGCATCAGGAGGGCCCCAGAGCCCTCCCTCAGGTGTCCGCCCTGGTCACTGTGGGGACACCCACTGTCCAGCCCAGCAGACCTTCCTAGAGTTCAGCAACTCTGCAGCCCCTGATGGGAAGCCCAGAGGCCCTGCCTGGGGGCTGGTCCTTCTGAGGGTTTGAAGTTCTTCCCTCTGCAGCCAGGCCATCCCCCCAGGGATCCCCAAGTCCCCTCCATACCTGGGACCTACCTCTGAACACCCAGCAAATCTCCACCCTTGGTTTCCACTTTTCTCAAATACAGGGAAGGAAGTTTCTTACAAACAGCTTCTGCTTTTGACCATGTAATATAACTCATGCTCACCTCACCTGAAAAAACAAGGAACATAAAAACTGGGTCACCCCATGAAATGGGGAGAGGAAAACCAGAGAGAAGACACTAAAGCACCTGCCTGAAAAAGTGCACCTCTCACGAGCACCCCACAGCAGCTGGCCAGGGGCAGCTACTGTCTGAGCCTCACTACACCCGGCCTCTACGGCAGCCCCATGGGGAGTGAGCGATTAGGATCCCATTTCAGAAATGAGGACAGTAAGATAAGGACATGCTAAGGGGCTCACCAGCAGGGAATGTGACATCAGAAACCCCATCCAGCCAGCAGAGGTCCAGCGAGAAAGGCTCTCCCACTGTGACGGTTAATTTTATGTGTCAACCTGTCTGGCTATGGTCCCAGTCATTCAGCAAACACTAGTCTGGATGTTGCTATGAAGGGCTTTTTTTAAAAGATATGCTTAACCTTTAAATCAGAAGACTTGGAATAAAGCAGATGACCTGCTATAATATGGGTGGGTCTTAGGCAATCAGGTGAAGGCCTTAAGAGCAAAGACGGAGATTTCCCAAAGAAGAAGGGATTCTCCTGAAGACAGCAACATAGAAATCCTGCCAGTTTTCAGACCACTGCTCATCAACTGCTCCCCAAACTGCCAGACTATTTATTCTGTTTCTTGAAGAACTCCAACTATAACACATACCCATCTCTATGTGGACGGTGCTGGGAGATTTCCCAGAACCCTGGCACCAATCGCACCATCAGCCCCCACCCCTTGCCACCTCTAGTGCCACTTGCTTTCCCTGTTAACACTGATTTACTTAGGGTTCAAGGGAACCTTGATCTAAACACATCCCTCTTAGCAGAAAAGCTCCAGTGATGCATGAGTATGTGTATGTTGATTTGAGTCCTATTTATTTTTCTTTCAAAATATTGAAAGGGTTTTTTCCTCGAAATATCTTTCTACTGACAAGTTTTGATCTGTCTTCATTGTTCTGTAATTGCCACTGAGACGTGGTATTAAGTGGTGATGAAAATCCCCATTGCATTCCTCTAATTGAAGGTTTTAGGGAAAGAAACATGATGTAGACCACAGGCATCCAAACTCAAGACTGGGCGTCACCACCCGGGCCAGTGAGCTAGGTAGAGACAGTGTGCAGGTGGAGGTGCGTTGGCTACAAACAAGCGTCCCCAATCAGTTGGGTCACTCTGTGGGGAAAGCCAGCCAAGACATTTACCTGGACCCAAAGAGTCAAGGGGAGGTTTTAAAAATCTTACAATCCCAGGTGGGTGGAACACGAGGTCAAGAGGTCGAGACCATCCTGGTCAACATGGTGAAACCCCGTCTCTGCTAAAAACACACAAAAAAATTAGCTGGGCATGGTGGTGCGTGCCTGTAATCCCAGCTACTCGGGAAG
>NW_016107500.1:1109732-1115159 GCF_001604975.1 Cebus imitator | reverse complement strand
AAAAAAAAAAAAAAAAAAAAAAATCTTACAATCCACTGAGTTAACTGCATGCAGCCATGCCCTAAGACAGACAACTTAAAAACTAGAAAACGTTGTTTTTTCCATGACTGTAGCCGAAATCTTAGGGAGATGTACTTTCCCTGAAAACTTCATTTTAACAAGCGTCATGTGTTCATGACACCTCAAACACTCTAGATCGTGATGCACTATGAGGATTTGCATTCGGGGGCGGATTTGTTTTTATAGACCCGAAAATGTTGGGTCTGTGGGGCGTTTTGAATGTTATAATCTTCTCTTACGCAGTGAGAGTGGTCAGTGTAGACAGGGGGTTGAGTAAGAAGGATCCTGGAATGGACTTGTGGTTGATGAGGACTCTAGGAGTGGAAAGAGACAGTCAGGGCCAGGTGGCTGAGCCAGACAGGACTGGGTTCCTCAGGTCCTTCGAGAAAGGACTCCCAGTGCAGTCACCTTTGAATGCACTGGGCGAGCCACGGAAGGCGGGTTTGTTTATTACAGGAGCTCTGAGACCCTCTTGCTGGGAACTGCGGTACTAAGAATCTCCTGGCAAGCAGGAATGCTGGAGTAGATATTGTGGGAGGCATTTGCCAAACTCAGGTGGCAACAGTGAACGTCAGAGAAGGAGACAGTGTTTACCCTTGGGGAACCGGTGCCAGCCAGCAGCTGCGGGTCTCCCTGCAGGAGGGACGGCTGAGCCACCTATGGTCTGACCCCAGTGCCCACTGGGTGGGAAGGGATAGCAGCAGGTTCTGGACAAGCAGAGCCTCCGGGGCTTCTATGGAAACTGTCTGGATGCTTTGACTGGGAACCATATCATACCTTTTCTTGAAAGGTAAATGGAGTCAGGCCATCCAAATAAGCTTGCCCCCAAAAGCCAGCCCCTCTTTCTAGGGTTCCAGAGGCACACAGACTCCTTTTGCATTCAGCGGCTTCCAAGTTGATATCACAAGCACAGGAGCCACAGCCAAGCTAAGCACAAGTCCCACAGCAGCGGGGAGACCCGTGCCTGGAACGGGATACAGTGAGAGTGCCTGCTAATGGGCTCAACGTCCCGGACTGCATGAACAGCCAGAAGCGGAGGGGCTGTAAGAGACGGCTGAGCATCCCCCAGCCTGAGAATGAGGGCCTCAGCATCCTTCCCTCCTCAGAGAGCCCAGCGGTGTCACCCTCGGCCTGCTGGGCCGGGACCTGCTACACCCTCTCCCCAGGCCCCTTGGGGCTACACTTGTTCCCCACTCACCTGGACCCAGGAACTATCAGTTCTGTTCCTGGCAGCACTGCTAAGCCTTGCCACTTCCCTGCTGTGCCAATGCCCATCATATTCCTACAACTCTCTTCCCACTTAGGGATTTGCTAGAAAAATAAATGTGGACACCTGGCCAGGGGCTGCCTGATGAACAGCTGCAGCTGGCGTTGCTGGCTGGCGCCCACCCCGTCTCTCCATCTGGGGAGGCTGCTCTGTTCTCTGTCCCCTTTCCCCTGCACCTCCCACCCCACCGCCCACTCCCCTGCTCCTCCTGGCTCCTTTCTTGCCGGCTAGTCGTAACTGACTACCATCCGACGTTGTAACTTATGCTCCTGGGGGATCTCACTCACTGTGTGTCTCTACCTATTACTTCAGTGTAATCTCTACCCCAGTCCTGTTCCTTAATTCCCAGGTCGCCATTTCTAGTAGCCAGAGTGTTCTCTGACCCAAACCAAGCCCACTGCATTCCCTGATGTCCTTCTCTCCCCACCTCCAGCTCTGTCAGTGCAGTACTCATGCAAAAAACGTGAGTGGCATCTCAACCTCTCTCTTTTCCTCACACCTCCTGCACCAATTACTCATCAATACCTGTGTCTTGTGCCACCAGGATGGACCAACCAACAGCCTTAATCTCCCTTCCTTAAGTGTGTTAGGATTTGGTTCAGCTACCTATAACAAAAACCTCCAAACCATTGAAATTAAAACATAAGGTTATATTATTATCTCACATAAAATAACCTCAGATGGTTAGTCTCTGGAAGAAGTCCTGACTTAGTCTCTGACATTAAAGGTCTGCAGCCTCCACACCAGAGGTTTATCTGGGAGACCGGTATAGTGACTCCATGGATACCTGGGCCCAAGCTACTTCTATCTAGCTCCTTCCTGTTCCCAGTATGGTGCCTCATTGTCCCAAGGCGCTGCTGAAGCTCCAGGCATCACATCCACATTCCAGACAACAGGTAAGGGGATGGGAAGATGAAGGTTATGCTCCCTGTCTTTTAAAGATAGTTCCCAGACACCTCACACAACATTTCAGCTTACATCTTATTGGCCAAAAGCTGACTCCAAAAGAGGTAGAAACATTTTTCATTTATTTATGCCTCAAACAAAACTGGGGTCTATTACTGTGGAAGAATAGACAGAGGAAAGCAACCAGCCATTGTGGTCACGCCACAGCATTTTCTCCAACTGAGCACCAAGATGAAGTACAGCCATCCCTCAGTATCCATGGGGAATTGGTTCCAGAACCACCCTCAACCCCTGCAGATACCAAAATCCAAGGATGCTCAGG
This sequence comes from Cebus imitator, assembly GCF_001604975.1. NCBI lineage: Eukaryota > Metazoa > Chordata > Mammalia > Primates > Cebidae > Cebus > Cebus imitator. The sequence goes on along the minus strand of NW_016107500.1, from coordinate 1,112,604 downwards.
TGTCATAGAAAATGGCACAGGCTGAGGGCAGTGCCTCACACTGTAATCCCAGCACTTTGGGAGGCCAAGGTGGGAGGATCGCTTGAGCTCAGGAGTGTGAGACCAGCCTGGGCAACGTGCCAAAACCCCATCTCTCCTAACAATACAAAAATCAGCCAGCTGTGGTGGCACGTGTCTGTGGTCCCGGTTACTTGGAGGGCTGAGATGGGAAGATAGTTTGAGCCCAGAGGCAGAGGTTGCAGTGAGCCGAGATCACACTGTTGCCCTCCAGCCTCAGTGACAGAGCAAGAGCCTGACTCAAAAATAAAATGTCAGAGTACTTGATAGAACCTATGCACACCCTCCCTCATACTTTAAATCATCCCTAGATTACTTATAATATCTAAAACAATGTAAATAGTTGTATGGGATTTTTTTTTCCTTTTCTTACATTAAATACATCAGTAAATCCACAGTCGCATTCTGTTAGTACGATTGCTACGTTGGGAGAGGAAGAAAGGCAAATGCTTTCTTAGAAGCAAAACAAACAAGAAATTGCAAACCCCTCCCCCTTAAAAAAAAAGTGACCAGAAGAAAAAAAATGAGCCAGGAAATTTTAAAAACTAGGATCCCCAAGCCCAGCAGAGCTCAAAGGGAGGCAGAGAGCTGGTAGGAAGCAGAGGGAAGGCAGCCGATAGGCCGGGAAGCTAAGGCCGAATCCTGTTTCTATGGGGGTGGGTGAGGGAGAGGCCTGGGGAAGAGCTTTCCCAGCCCCAAGAGGAAGCTGACAGTGGAGACTGGACTTGAGTAGCCGCCACTGGTATTTTTAGCTATAACCTCTCCAAAAACCGCTTATTAACCTCAGTTTCCATTGAATTAAAAAGAAGGTGGGAGGGCAGGTAAATCCTTCAAGACTCCCATAAAACATGGACCCCAACTGAACTACCATCAGTTAAAGTTCAAACTGCGGGGGTATAGGGTGGCTGGGGCTGAGGCCATCTAAAGGCCAGAGGGAAAACATACATATAAAGCAGAGGATGAGTGACAGAAACTGGTCCCTCCTCCAACTGGATCACAGCAGAGCCAACGATGCAGGCAACCAGTGAAGATTCTTTGGAGGACTCTGTGGTCCCCCACGATAGGGAAAATGCTACTTAAGAGGCTGTGCGAGGGGAACTGGGCTTTGTAAGAGTCCCAGAGCCACAGATGACACTCCACCTCCACCTCCGCCCAGTTAGCTAACAAGACACCTCCCGCCTGTTACCTGAGAGCTTGCCTCCCCATTCTCACCTCTCAAATACGAGAAACTCCGACCAAATAAAAACAAAAAGGAAATGTTTCCTTACTCCCTCCTGCTCTGAGCTTTATTCTCCCCCAGGGCCCTTAATGTAAATGAACTGCAAACCTCCTTCCTCAGCTCCTGGGTTCATCACCTTCTGCATCCTGGGGAGAGGAGAAAGGAGAATGAAGATCAGAGATTGACCAAAACAGAAGGGGGAGGGAACGGATGGTAGACAGAAGTGTCTTCTGAAAACATGGGGAGGATCACTAGGGAGGAGGAGGAAAGATAAGTAAGTCGCTGTCATGTCCCCATAATACAAAGTGAAGAAAGTTTGTTTTAGAAAGTAAGTCCTGGGGGAAGTTGACCTCCAAGCCCCGGAGTAGGTGCAGGAGGCCAGTGGCAGAGCTGCCCAGCGTTGGTTGCTGAAGCGTTAAAAAGTGCCATGAGGGAATCTTAAGGAGGCAGCCCCTGGGAGCCAGGGCTCCGTGTGCGGGCACCGTAGGGGCTGTGTGCTGAACCTCGGGAGGGAGGTTATGTCTCAGCTGTCGTGCTAGCTCCACCCCTCAGTTGCTACGTCACTGACTCCTGCTCTGCTGGGACTGTTCATGGAGATCCACACCCCAGCTTCAGCCTGCTGTGCCTCCCAGATTCTGGGGTTCACTCTTTGGCAACTTTTCAGCTATTGCAAGGAGGGAATGGTTCTGGTCCATGGCTATCTTGGCTGAAGTCTCCATAAACAATAGCTGTTCTCATCTGCGTATACCTGGGCCTCTTCATACTCCACCATACGCTTGTTGGCCAGTCAGCTTTGTTCCCCGCCATGGCAATCATGAGGCCAGGACTGGCCCGGCACTGTAGTTTCTTCACCCATGTGTTCACTCAGGCAAAGGTTTTCTGATTAGTAATGTCATAAACCACCATTGCAGTTTGGGCGCCGCTGTGGCACGTGGGGGCTAAGCTGTGGCATCGCTTCTGCCCAGCTATGTCCCAGATCTCAAATTTGGCTGTTGTGTCATCTAGACAAAGGGACTGTGTGAGGAAGGCCTCCCCGATGGTGCTCACGGAACCGCCCTTTGAGAAAACATAATACCAGGCTTGACTTTCCCACTGCAGATTCTCCCAGCAGGACAAATTTGAACTGGCATATTTGCAGGCCCCATTGGGCCTGGGTGTAATTCTGCTGAGTTGTGGCCAGATTATCAGAGTGGGAAAAGGTGGAGCGAGGGAGATGCCATAAAGGGGAGAGGGGGAAGGGGAGGGGATTTCCAGACTTCAGCAGTCCTGGGACTCCGTCTCCCCTGTCGACCCCAAGCCTGTGTCGCATCTGTATTGGGTTTTTCAATTTGTATTATGTTTTATTGTTGCATTGCTTTTTATTGTTTGGGAGTTTTTTCTGAATACTTTCTATCCATAGTTGGCTGAAACTGCAGATACAGAACACGCAGTTTTGCCTTTCAGCTGAGGGAATCAGGCCTGCTCAGAATATCCTAGGCAATCTCCATCTTGAGCATCAAGAGCAGCTCCATCTTGAATAGGGGCTGGGTAAAATAAGGCTGAGATCTGCTGGGCTGCATTCCCAGGAGGTTAGGGATTCTAGTCACAGGATGAGAT
>NW_016107500.1:1078501-1109692 GCF_001604975.1 Cebus imitator | reverse complement strand
GGCCACAAAGACCTTGCTGATAAAACAGGTTGAGGTGAAGAAGCCAGCCAAAACTCACCAAAACCAAGATGGCGATGAAAGTGACCTCTGGTCATCCTCACTGCTCATTGTATGCTAGTTATCATACATTAGCCTGTGAAGAGACACTGCCACCAGTACCATGATAGCTTACAGACACCATGGCAAGGCCCGAAAGTTACTCTATATGGTCTAAAAAGGAGAGAAATCCTCAGTTCCAGGAATTTCCCACCCCTTCCCTGGAAATTCATGAATAATCTACCCCTTGTTTAGCATACAATCAAGAAGTAACTATGCACATGACCAGTTCAGCAGCCCACCCCTCTGCTCTGCCTATGGAGTAGTCATTCTTCTATTCATTTATTTTCTTGATAAACTTGCTTTCACTTTACTCTTTACCTCCCAAATTCTTTCTTGCAAGAGGTTCAAGAACCCTCTCTTGGGGTCTGGATTGGGAACCCTTTACACTAACAATTGTAGACCTTAATCACACCTACAAAATTCCCTTAGAGCAACACCTACATGAGGCTTGACTGGATAACTGGAAACTGGAGTCTCCCCCCAAGGCTGACAGAGAAGACTGCACGATCGCAGGGGCCTGCTCCATGTTCTACCTGCCCACTCCCTGGAGACGACTCCCACGTGGCCTCCATCCTCCCACCCACATAAGGGATGCTGCCATGAACACCTTCACACGGGTTACCTTAAGAATCTTGGTGAGAGTCTCTTTAGGATCCATTTGTAGGAGCAGAGCTGCTGGAGCATAGATACATGTATACCTAATGTCACTAATTCTGACGGATTGTGCTAAAGAGTGACTACACTAGTCCATACTTCCCCTCCCCACTTCTCACCCCTTACCCCCCCAGGAGAAAGTTATATCCCTAGACACAAATGACATTATCCAACTTGCAAACATTTTCAAGCCTAATGGTATAAAGTGGGAGTTTTAATGGGTGTAAAGTGATAGTGTCTTTCAATTTGCAAATTCTTTAATTACTAGCACGTTTAAACAACTCGCTCTTTTTGCAAGTCTTTGATGTTTCTTCTGCTGTAAATTGCCTCTTTGCATACTTTGCTCATTTTTCTATTAGGGTTCCTGCCCTTTCCTTGTTAATTTCAGTGTTTCCTCTCATAGTCTACTTATTTTTCACTGAACGGTTTTAGACATTATACATCTCTTCTCCCAGTCAGCATTGAACAGAAATCTTTATCAGAGTAATACTAAAATCATCAAGAGTTTTTTCAGTTATGGCGTTTTGGGATTTACAGGTCTTTCTCCACTTCTATGTTACAAAGATATCACTTACATTATCTTCTATCGCTTTAAGGCGGTACCATCTTTGTTGTCTATTCTATTCCCATGTGGGATTCCCAGGATCTCGCTCTGAGCTCTGTCCTATGTTTCCTTGGCTGCTTTTTTCTTTAAAAAATACCATATCATCTCTGTTACTGCATCTTTACAGAATGTCCTTATACCTAGTAGGACACGTCCCCTTTCCCACTCCTTTCTTTCAGACATTTTTAGGTTCTGACAAATTTTATAATAAGTTTATCAAGTTCCTTCAAAAAAACTTCACTTATTGGATGTCTCACTTAATTTAAGAACTATCTTCTTTAAAAATATTGTCATCCCCTCCCTTTGGGGAGGGACAGTGGGGGGTGGGGAGCTGGGGGGGATAGCAGGGGGAGAAATGCCAGATGTAGGTGATGGGGAGGAAGGCAGCAAATCACACTGCCACGTGTGTTCCTATGCAACAATTTTGCATGTTCTTCACATGTACCCCAAAACCTAAAATACAATAAAATAAATAAATGGGAAAAAAAAAAAAAAAATATTGTCATCCCATCTTGGAGAGGCATTCTTTTCTGTTTATTCACATCAATTTCTATTATCTAACATATCTGTCATTAAGTTTTAAATGTTCCCCTTAGAAGCTTCATATACTCTTAAATGATTTCCAGATACTTTATATTTTGTTTTTCTAGCTGGTTATTTCTGTTTTAGAGAAACACTGGATTTTTTTTTTTTTTGAACTGATCAGGTATCCATCAACATTAGTAAATTTTCTTTTTATTGTAATCATTTGTTGATTCTATTGGGTTTTCTTGGAAGATGATTGAATAGTTTGCAAGTCTTCACCTTGTATTAAAATTATTCATGTAACTAACTCCCTGGAAAAACAGAATCCATGCTTCAGCCAGGCTCAGTGGCTCACATTTGTAACCCCAGCACTTTGGGAGGCCGAGGCAGGCAGATCACGAGGTCAAGAGATCGAGACCATCCTGACCAACATGGTGAAACCCCGTCTCTACTAAATATACAAAAATTAGCTGGGCATGGTGGCCTGTGTCTGTAGTCCCAGCTATTCGCGAGGCTGAGGCAGGAGAATCACTTGAACCCGGGAGCAGAGGTTGCAATGAGCGAAGAGCTTGCCACTGCATTCCAGTCTGGTAACAAAGTGAGATTCTATCTCAAAAAAAAAAAAAAAAAAAGAATCCATGACCCATCTTTTAACACCATAGTACCAGGCAAAGTGCAAAGAAGTTCAATGACTGTTTATCGAATGCATAAGTGAATGGTGGACCATGAGAAGAATGTGCTGAACCTCTCTCAGGTCACTAAGAAAGTGAAAAATTCTATCACATTTATTTTTGAAGTTAGGTTGAGCAAAAAACAAACGGCTGTAGACACTCTCCTGAGTGGTTGGATCTGTACCTGGCCCCTTCCCCTGGGTACTTATTATCAAAGAGAAACCACAGTCGTATCAACAGACTTAAAGACAATATGGACAAGTGACAAAGGACAAATGATAAAACACAAGAAATTCAGTAGTGCAAGGTAGCTCAGCACTGCGCTGTGCGGTCCTCGCCAGCTAAGGCCAAGAGCCCTGTAAACAGTGCCTCGGTCCTCCAGCACCACATCCTGCCTCCTTCAGATGCCCCTGTGCTGGCTTTGGCTGAGGTTTTGATGCCATCATTCCTCATTCCACAGCCCTGACTGGGGTTTCCTATTGGACACCCTTCTACTCAACACTCTGCCTGGTGTTCTCGTCCGTCCCTTCTATCCGCTAACACCACCTTGCTAAATGCCTTTAGATCTCACCAGGTTCAGGTTCAGCCCCCGCCTCTGGTTGTGGTGACCCTGGGAGCCCCTTGGTCCTTTGGGGGCCCTGTCAATAGGTCTTTGCCACGTAGGACCCAGAGAGCCTAGAAGACAACCAAGATGGTGCTGGGACAAGCCAACCCAGGGCAAGGAAAGTCTAGGCCTCTTGACTTCTTTCAAGTCCACAAGCTGGGAGCAGAAATTTGTCCATTCCTCCCCGGAGCTGCTGCTTTCCCTGGTGATCAGGAGAAACGATTTCTCCTCAGAGAGTCTAGAGAGGGCTGGCCTGCGGGCTCCCTGCAAATGCAGGCCTCAACACCCCAAGGGGCTCAGAAGCTGGCATGCCCTTGTGACTTCACTGCCCAAGAAGTCTCCTAACCCAGGCTGTGGCCTACCATGTTTGCCTGCCACAGAGCCCTCCAATGCAGCTGCTCATCGCGCAGATTGCCACTTGTTACCCAGAGTCATCAATCCAGGGCCACAGAAGGAACTCCTGCAGGGACCTCAGGACCAGACTTCTTGTCTCCCATCTCCAGTATCCCATACCTCTGTGTCAACATCACCCATTCGAGGCTCAAGGATCCACTCAAGGTGGGACTCCCCTTTCTCTGGGCTATTCCAAACTTGGACTTTCACCACAAGCAGACATCTTACCGATAGGCAAAAAACCAGCCAATTGGTCTTCACTGGACCTTGTTCCTACAGAATACCAAATCAAGCAACACCTGATTGTGACCTGCTCCACCCCTGCCCTCTGTGCAAGAGTACGGACCCTCAGTCTTCAAATTGTCTAGGACCTCGGAGTGAGTGTGGTCGCTCAGTCTTTGGGGCAAAGAACTGTTCTCTTCCCTGTACAGGTCCCCAGGCCTGATCACCAGGTGACCATTCCAAAGCGTTCTGCTGTATTTTACTGCTCTCCTCAGGAAAAAATATGTAGACCAGAGCTGACAGCCACTCCCGGCTCTCTAACTCTCCAATTTAGGCTTACTGAGGATGTACAATCACCACCAGAGTCATCAAACAGCAATTTTTTCTGCTGTTCTTTAACAGAAAAACTAAAAAGCTAGTAGGCCTAATTTCAAGGCAGAGCAGATTCTAGTTAGAAGTGTGCAGATGTGAGTCCAGGCACAGTGGTTCACATCTGTAATCCTAGCACTTTGGGAGGCCGAGGAGGGTGGATCATTTAAGGTCAGGAGTTTGAGATCAGCCTGGCCAAAATGGTGAAACCCGTCTCTACTAAAAATACAAAAAATAGCCGGGCAGTAGTGGTGTGCACCTGTCATTCCAGCTACTAGGGAGGTTCAGGCAGGAGAATCACTTGAGCCTGGGAGCTGGAGGTTTCAGTGAGCTGAGATCACGCCATTGCACTCCAGTCTGGGTGACAGAGTGAGATCCTGTCTCAAAAAAAGAAAAGAAAAGTGTGCAGATGTGAAGTGTTCTCTTTCCTCTGTTGTGTGTATTGTTTATTATCTCCTAGGATGGATTCTCAGGTTCTCAAAGAACACTGCTCAGGAGCAATAGAAAATAGTCCATACACACAAAAGAATAGCCATCCAAAAGCTCTCCCTTCAAAACAAAAAAAGAAAATTGATTTCTCCCTCTTCCCAGATGCTCATAGCATTACATACCAGGAAGGGAAGGACGGTGTGTTTGGCTTTCACGGTGACCATTCAGCTTTGCTACAGCGCAGCTACCAAACCACCCCCGTCATGCACAACACCTCTCACATCCTACGACCTCTTCCTGCTGGGCAGGTCTGCAGCTCCTCGTAGCATGTGAGGGTTAATTTTATGTGTCAATTTTACTGGGCCATACGGTGCCCAGATATTTGGTCAAACTTTATTCTAGGTGTGTCTGTGAGTGTGCTTTGGAGTGTGATTAGCATTTAAATCAATAAACTGAATAAAGTGGATTGCCCTCCCTAATGTGTAGCTCATAGACTAGAACATAGAGGGTGATTCTTTCTTAAGTAGGGGGGAGTTTTTCCTGCCCGATGACCTTCACACTGGGCTGTCAGTTTTCTTGCTTTTGGCTCTGAGCCCAGCTTGCTAACTGCAGATCATTACATATACGTAAACTCTATGTGTGTACACACACACATGCCCCACAGTGGACCCTTGAACATGGGTTTTAACTACATGGGTTCACTTATACTCAGATCTTCTTCTGCTTCTGCCACCCCTGAGACAGCAAGACTAATCCCTTCTCTTTCTCCTTCTTAGCCTATTCAATGTGAAGACCATGAGGATGAAGACCTTTATGAGGATCCATTTCCACTTAATGAATAGTAAATATCTCTTGTGTTCCTTATGATTTTCTTAATAAAATTTTCTCTAGCTTACTTTATTGTAAGAATACAGTATTTAGCACGTATAGCATATAAAATATGTGTTAATTATGCTATCAGTAAGGTTTCAGGTCAAAAATCCTTTACTAGTAGGTTTTTTGGGAGTCAAAAGTTTTGAAAGGGCAGCAGTTAGAAACAGATCTTCAATTACTCAGAGGTTGACTCCCCTAACCCCCACACTGTATACACACACACACACACACACACACACACACAAACACACACACACATATCTTACTGGTTCTGATTCTGTTTCTCTGGAGAACCCTAATACAGAGCATCGGCAATCTCTTCATTACATGACTTCAGAAAAGCTCAGTCAGGGTCATGGCCTGCAGAGTTCTGGTGAGCTCACAGCAGCCTCTGAGAACACTGGGTGGGAAATCAAAACATGTGTATTCTCATCCAGCTCCACCACCTCCTCCTTCTTGATGGGTGGTCATCTTTCTAGGCCTCATTGTGCCATCACTAATAGGAAAGAGTGAGAAATAATCCTTCATGTCCTTTCATTTCTGGCTTTTTATCTAAGTGTCATGAAGGCTGGACCTGGGTCTGTCATGTCCACTGCCTATTATCAGATGGTTGGCACAATGTCTGGACACAGTAGGTGCCCAGTGAGAAGTTGTTAAATGGGTGGAAAGGGGAATAGTTGGATGGATGATTGTATAAAGAGATGGATGGATGGATGGATGGATGGATGGATAGATGGATGGATGGATGAAGGGATGGATGCTTGGATGGTTAGTTGAGTAAAGGGATGGATAGAGGGATGGATGATGGATTGACAGATGGATAGATGGATAAGTAGATGGATGAATGGATGGATGGATGGACAGTGGGATGGATGTTTGAGTGGACAGATGATAGATGGATGGATGGTTGGATAGATGCTTGGGTGGATGTATGGATGGACAGTTGGATGGATGGATGATTCAATGGATACTTGGGTGGATGGATGGATGGATGGATGGATGGGTGGATGGTTGGATGCTTGGGTGGATGGATGATTGATGGATAGATGGATGGATGCATAGTTGTATGGATGCTTGGGTGGGTGGGTAGGTGGATGGATGGATGGATGGATGGATGAATAAATGGATGGGTAGGCTGATGGATGAGTCACTCAATGAAGCTGGTTACTCTGTACCCTTATTCTTTTATTTGTTCTCATCATACTCTGATATCAATGCACTGCAATCTCCAGTAGATCCAGTAGATCTACCTGTCAATAAGAGTAGTGATTGGCATGCACACGTGTCTCTATATACCTGTGCAAGTGCACAGCACAGAGTGAGAATGGGAAGTGGTGAACAGAGACTGGACATGGGCCATGTTCCATTAACAATTCTAAGCAAGTAAGCACAGAATTTGAAACTTTTTGGTGTAGAACTTCTGAGCCAGCCTAGCTAGGAAGACAGCTTCTCAGCAGCTGAGTTTTCCTAGGATTTTCTTGGTTCTCCTGCCCATCAGAAGCTAGTCCTCAGGGATCCCAGTCTTGGACTTCCCCCATAGCAGAAATACTGGTCATGGCCAGCCTTAGATTTATTCTGGTCTACCAGCACATGAGCTCATTTATGGCAACCCTTCATTCTCCAGCATCATTGTAGGATGTGTTGATCCACAGAGGTGGTTTTCCAATCCACAAAAATCTTAAAGTTTAAACAAAACTTGAAGAGTTTTAGCCATCTTGGATAAAAACACTGAAATATGGATGCACATTATCATACTTTCAAGTAAAGAATTCTGCCTTAGTTACAAACACCGTGGTGATTCAGAGTGAGACTCAGGGGTAGGAGCTGTCCCGGTATTGTCCAGACCCCTGCCTCAGGTAAGTGCTGGTGTGCAGAGCTACCTGCCCAACATGCAGATGGCTCTGAGCTTTTGAGTTCTTGGCCTGCGTTAGATAATTCTGAGTTGCTCTCATCTCCTGTTGCAGCCTTCAGTCTCAATCCACAAGTCTGATGCACTCTGATTTTCTGCATCCAGCCTGTTGTAGCCTGGAAAAGCAGTCTATAACATTTGTTGGAAATTTATCAAAAGTCAAAGTCTTAAACAGCCTCTGAGTAAGAGTAGGAGAGACTCTTCTACATTAAAAATACACATACAAACAAGCATGAGCAGGTGCTTGCAATAATACCACATGCAAACTGTGACCTCTGGTTTACTTGCTTGAGGATGTTTTTTGCACACACCTTTGAGTTCAACACTGCATTTCAAAGGATCATAATCCCTGAGAGTGTAATGTTTCAGGGAGCCTGAGCTCATTCACAAAACATAATCGTTTGCTCATCCTACAAGTATTCACTGAGCGTTTATGTGGCAGACACTATTCCTGGAGCTGAGAGCCCTGCAAAGACAAAGTTCCTGCACAATGGAACTGACATTCTAGCAGAGAGGACAAAAAAAAGAGTGAAACATACACAAATAAATATAACAAACATTCTTTATGACTAGGGAACAACAAGTGCTCTGAAAAACAGAACAGAGCAAGAGGGAAAGACAGAGGCTTGGACAGGGAAGACCTCTGAGAAGGCAGCACGTCAGCAGAGACCACACTAACCGAAGTGAGGTCAGCTCATGCAAATGTTTGAAGGAACAGCTTTCAAGGCCAAGGGAACGGCAAGAGCAAAGAATCCACCCTGGGAAACCCAGAGTGTGTTCCGGGACCAGGAAGAAGGCCAGTGTGCTACAGTGGGATAAGTGGGGAAGACAGGGGAAGAGCGTGCAGAAGGAAGGACAGCCTGGCCACATGGGCCCTCTGGGGGCCACCTAGGGACCTGGGCCACCGTCGCACAGCCACATGCAAACTGAAGGCATCGGTGTGGGTGGTTCAAGCATGAGGCCCTTGCTGGATCCAGAGAAGAGATGATCGGAGCTTGTTTGGATGCTGTGGTAAATGGAAGCAGAGAGACAGCGGGATTGTAGACATACCCTGAAGGGAGAGTTAACAGGATTTTCCAGTGGAGACAAAGAGGGCTCAAAGATATGAATGTCTACAAAAGTAACTTTTTTGACAAAGCAGATTTGGGGTCCAATGAGTTCTAGCCTTTACGTGGAAATGCAAGGACTGGTTTCTCAACCCCAGCCCTGCCGACATTCTGCACTGGATAGTTCTTTGTTGTGTGAGACTCTCCTGCACACAGTAGGATGTTTAGCAGCATCCTGGGCCTCTACCCATTTGATGCCAGTAGCACACCTCCCTTCCAATTATGACAACCAAAAATGTCTGCAGACGTACATGGATGTTCATAGCGGCACTATTTGCAATAGCCAAGGGGCAGAAACAATCAAATGCCCATTTACGGATGAATGGGTAAACAAATTGCAGTCTATCCATACAACAGAATATTACTCATCCACAGAAAGGAATGCAATACCGATACATGCTGTAACAGGGATGAACCTCAAAAATATAATGCTAAATGACAGAAGCCAGATACAGAAGTGTGTATGGTGTGTGGTTCGATTTATATGAGCTATCCAAGCTGGGTAAATCGCAGAGACAGAATGCACACTGGAGGTTGCCAGGAGCTAGAAAGAGTGAAAATACAGAGAACCTGCCTGATGGGGATTGGTTTCCTTTTAATTGAAAATGTTTTTAAATATTTAAACATTTTTAAACATTTTAAACATTTAAAGTAGTAGTTGCGCCGGGCATGGTGGCTCACATCTATAATCCCAGCACTTTGGAAGGCCGAGGTGGGTGGATCACCTGAGGTCATGAGTTCAAGACCAGCCTGGCCAACATGGCGAAACCCCGTCTCTACTAAAAGTACAAAAATTAGCTGGGTGTGATGGTAGGTGCCCGTAAGCTACTCAGGAGGCTGAGGCAGGAGAGCCACTTGAACCCCGGAGACGGGGATTGCAGTCAGCTGAGATCATGCCACTGCACTCCAGCCTGGCGACAAGAGTGAAACTCTGTCTCAAAAATAAATAAATAAATACAGTTGTAGTTGCACAACATTGTGTATGTGGTCAACGCCATTGAGTGGTTCACATTAAAATGGTTATTTTCATGTTATATGAATGAATTTCACCTCAATTAAAAATATATACATACCAAGCAAAAAAAAAAAATATCTATAAAGATTGCCAAATGTCCCTAGAGAATAAAAATTGCCCTTGGTTGGAAACCAGTGGTTTAGACCCAACTCTGTCCAGACAGATCCTGAACCAGAACCATAGCCTGGAGGCCTTGGGGGAGTCCCTTTGGGGCTGTGAGCCCCTGCTCCCCGCTTCAGAGAGGTTCCCAGCGTTGTTGGTTGCTAAGGGTATTTCCATAGAATCACTAAGGGGGGTAGCAGGGGAACTTTCCATACAATATATCACCAAAGAAGGTATTCACAATAGCAGATAGGCTTGCTGAGCAGGATGAGGTTACAGGTACTGGGAACACTGTGAACCACTCTCAACGGTTCAAAGCTTGGAGTGCAGCGTGACCCAGTAATGCACCTGAGGGGCCGAGGCAGGGAGGGAGAGGCCCGAGAGTGCTTGTCAGGTTTGCAGCTAAGATGGAGTCAGTTAGGCTAACCCAGGTTAAGTTACTACAACACAAAGCCATTCAGAGCATTCTGGTGGTACCATCCGGCAGGCTCAGAAGAAAAGTTTTCCCAGTTAGGGCCAAAAGAAAATGTGGCATATGTCTTATGATTGCTTGTTTTGGAAATCCACCAGCCAGACGTGAGGCCCAGGTGGCCTGTGCCGCGGGTACAGCAGGAGGGTCCTTACCAACAAACGCACCGCACCCCCCAGGACAGGACTACTGAAGACCTAAGACACTGGCTGTGCCAAAGTCCTCCCTTGGTCCTTGGGCTACTCCATGGTTCCCTCAGAGCATAAGGAGCACAGCCTGGGGAGCCCCAGAGCCACAGAGGTTGCGGTGGAAGGATATCACTGTGTGCCCAGAGGCACAGGTGGGCACCCTAGGGTGGGAAGTGGGCAACTGCTGAGCACCTCAGTGGGCCTGTTGACGTAGGAAGATGCATTTGATGTAAGGAACTCTGCCGACACCACTCTGTGCCAAAAGGTGGGTGTTCTGAAGCATGGCTCTGCCCCAACTGTCCTGGTGGGCAGGCCTAGCGGGGAGGGTCTCCCAAGACAAGAGTTGCAAACCCAGCCCCAGCCCCCACCCCATCTCACCTACTCACACTTATTGGGGGTGATGTCAAAAGCAGCCTCGGGAAGAACGTTCCCTTCTCACTAACTCCCTGCACAGCGCTCCCCTCCTAGGGAGTAGGACCCGGAAATGGAAACACATCCCCGACGGCATCCTGGCTTAGGGACCTGCCCTCTGCCGTGGCTGGACGTTGGATGCTTTCTGCTTATTCTACTTCGATCCTGTCAAAGTCACCATGATATCTTCAAAAAGGGACAGAAAATGGTCGGGATGAATGGGGCTAAGTGTTTCCTTCAGTTTGGGTCCTGTTATGGACGGAATGTTTGTGTCTCTCCAAAGTTCACATGTGGAACCCTAAAGCCCAGTGTGACGGCAGGTGGAGGTGGGCTCTTTGGGAGGTGATTAGGTCTAGATGAGGCCATGCAGGTGGGGCCCTGATGGGGAAACCGGTGTCCTTATAAGAAAAAGCAAGAGAGCTCTTTAATCCCTCCTTTCTCCCTCTCTCTCCCCCACTCCATGTTTACACACACACACACACACACACACACACACACACACACACAGAGCAAGGTCACATGAAGACACAGGCTATCTACAAGCAGAAAGAGGGCCCTCAGCAGAACTCGGCCATGCCAAAAAGTATTTTCTCCACTCTGTCATGTATCCATTCCCTGCTCCTCGGCATGTAAAGCGGTCATGGGCTCTGAGCATCCCTGAGAATCTTGCATCCCAGAAATACTGAAAGAGCAAACGGTCTACCCAGGATGGAGTTCACAGGCATCTTCAGCCCCTGTTCGCCCCCTTCCTAGACCATGAAACTTCCCCCTGGGGCCTGGTCTCTGACCCCAGCCCCAGCCCCGTTCCCTCCAGTGCGTTCCTGGCCTCCATACCTGGCGCTGGTTGCCTTCTTCCTGTAGCCCTTCCCAGTGGGCCCTCTGCCTGGGCTCTAAGTAACCAGCTGGAGAGCTAAAGGGGGAGGTGGTCAATTCAGGGGTGAATGACTCGTGGCTGCTTCACATAATTCCCCTCTGTAGTGGGCAAATTTGTAGTGGGACACAATTTGTGTCCCCAGTAGATATGCTGAAGTCTCAGCCCCTTTTACCTGTGGATGTGACCTTTTATAGGAAATAGTCATCAGGTTAAGGTGCCATACTGGACATGTGATCCAATGACTGGTGTCCTAAGAGGAGAGGGAGGTCTGCAGGCAGAGACACAGGACAGGCAGTGGCATGAAGATGGGGGTGGAGACGGGAGCCCTGCGGCCACAGCCACGGAGCACCGAGGGCGGCCAGCACCCTCACAAGCCGGAGGAGGAGGAAGGATCCCTCCCTCCTGCCCTTAGAGGGGGCACAGGCCTGCTGACACCACCATTCCAGTTTTCTGGGGTCTAGAAATGTGACAGAACACATTTCTGTGACTTCAAGTTACCCAATTCATGGTAATTGGTTACAGCTGCCCCAGGAAACTAATTCACACTTTGTGTCGTCATTGGTGCATTCATTAGAATGTCAGTCACCTCCACCAAAGAACATGTAACGTGGGAATGCGGAAATATCTGGGGGACGTAGAGCTTCTTGTGCCCCTGAGACCATGTCCCTCACGCCACCCACACCACACCTGTGCTGGCTATGTGCCTGCTGCTGGAGTCCTTTCACCCGGCCACCACCATCCCTGCTGGGTCCCCTGTGCAAAGCTCCATGACCCTGTAAGGCCTGCTTCCTTCTCCACGAGATCAGTGCCAGCACCTCCCAGACACAATGCACCCAACTCCCTGATCTGGCCTGCCTCCCTCAGCCCGTCTCCACCCCTGCCCACCCCTGTCTCCAAAGGAGCTGGCACGGGTGTCCCAGCACCAGCATTGGCACATCATGCAGACAAGCTGTGGAGTCTGTGGAGGTTGGTGTCACCCCACCCCCTGCTTCTGTGGCCTCGGCGGCCCGCACTCTCCTGGCCCTCCTGTGGGCTCTTCAGCGCCCCTTTCCCTGAGCCGAGGACCTCCTAGGCTAGAGCTCCAGCGGGACCTTCCATCACCTCACCCTGTGTTCTGAAGCCTCATTCCCTCCGTTCTGTCATGAAAAGCTGACTGTTCCTAGAAGGCGTCGCGTTGCCTGGAGTCCTCCTTTCTCTCCCACACCCAGTTCACCAGTGCTGGGGGAGCAGGGCCGAGTCCCCCCTACCTCTCACTGTGTACCTGAACCCAGGCTCAGCTGCTCATCACTCAAAAGCCAAAAGTCAAGAGATAAGAGTTGGTGGGAGGAAAAGCAGGTTTATTCAGACTGCCAGGAAAGCAAGATGGTGGCCGTATAGCATCTAAAAGCACCTCTGGAAATCAGTTCATATTTCAGGCTCTCTGCAGGTTAAGGGGGTCGGGCGCGGGGAATGGGGATTGGGAGCAAAAGGGAACTCACAGCTGCAGAGCCCTGGGCAGCAGGGAGAGTCCGAGCAGTGGGGGAACGCATCTGTGCTTGGTCAGTCGCCCTGCTCCCTTCACAAAACATAGTTGTTTGCATACTTTCCCTCTCACCCCAGAGTTAGTTTTTAGAACTCCTCGACTGCTGTTTTTGCGTATTATCTCAGTGCTCTAAAATTATGCTAGCCTACACGCAGGAACGGGTAGAGATCCCTTAGACAAAAATGGAGTTTGTTATGTCAGTTCTTTTGCAGTTTCACTGTGACAGCTGCCCCCGAAGACCCTTTCCCTGCCCAGGCCCTCGAAGCTCTGTGCCCTCTTGCCACCGCTGTCCCATGCAGCCTGCTGTGTGAAGTGTGCTTCCTGGCCGGCAGCTGCAGCCTTCCCTGAGTGCCGGCGAGGAATGCTGAGTCTCAGGCCCCGCCTCAGCCCTGACACTCAGAACCTGTAATTATCAAGGCCCCAGCAGTCTGCACCTGCAGGCTGTGTGCCATGCACACTGCCACTTCCTCCACAGTTTCCAAGGACATCAGCACCCACGTCATCACCCACGTCCACACTCCTGGCAAATCCCCAAGTCAGTTAAATCCAATTTCCCCAACTCTGCTCCTATGTCTGGGCAGCTGAATATAGCTAGAAAAATAGCACTCGCCATGCCGGCCTCATTCAACCTCACGGCCAGGGACATCCACTGGGCCCTGGCACTGCCCAGCACCCAACCTCATGCCTCCCCGGGCCTCAGGCTCCTCCTGTCTCCACTGAGACTCTTCCCACTCTCACTGACCATCCCGCTTCTTACTTACTTCATTGAGAAAGGCAAAACTGGCCCTGCCACCGAACTGACGACCTGTTTGCATGTGCGTTCCTCCTCTGCCTTCAGTTCCCATTTCCCACAAAGGAGGCTGAATTCACTTGTGCATAGGATCCCACCTCCTCTTTTTATTTATTTATTTTTTTTTGGAGACTGAGTCTCGCTCTGTTGCCCAGGCTGGAGTGCAGTGGCGTGATCTCTGCTCACTGCAACCTCTGCCTCACAGGTTCAAGCAATTCTCCCTGCCTCAGCCTCCCGGGTAGCTGGGATTACAGACACCTGCCACCATATCCAGCTAATTTTTGTATTTTTTATTAAAGATGGGGTTTTGCCGTGTTGGCCAAGCTAGTCTCCAACTCCTGACCTCAGGTGATTTACCCACCTCACCTTCCAAAGTGCCACCTCCTGTTTTACACCCAAGGACTTCACTTCACAACCGAGCCTCAGCACTGGACAAATTGAGACTCAGTGTGGGGTTGACCGAGCCCTGGAGCAGGGATGACTGAGTCCCGAACCTGCTCCTTCCCTTCCCTTTCCCCTCCAGCTCCCCACAGCACAGGCTTCACTGATGCAGCAGACACGAGCCCTTCTCTTCCCCACTTCAGGCCACTTAGGGCAAATGGCCCTTTCAGCCCAGATCAGCCATTTGGTCCCTGAGGAAGCTGGACACTTTTCGGTCTGGGCCCAGGTACTTCAGAATCTGACCTCCAAATCCAATGTTTTCCCCCTAGGCGCAGAAGGCTCTGCTCCTTCCTCTCCCTTTTTTTAGTTTGTGGAACCTAAATGGGCTCCCCCGATACTTCCACCCCCAGCCATGAAGGCTAAGGACCATCTGTTTGCCCTGCAGACCCCCAGGTGGCTGCTCTCTGCGGGTCCGGGCGCCTCAGTCCTTGGAGACTATCTTTCCTTAAATTCCCACCTGTCTACTGTAGCTACTCTGGTCTTTTCCTAAGAGCTCCTAAATTCCTTCACCCTCATTCTTTTCAGCTCCCCAACTCCAAGGCTCCCAACCTCCAGTATGAACCACCACAGTTAGCATCATGAGTGTCTGCACGCCCAGCTCACAGACTGTGGTCTCCCTGGTGTCCTCACTGTTGGGGGAGACTTCAGGTCATTTACAAGCACCCGGGGTAGGAAGGGAAGAGGGAGGCAGGAGGAGGAAGGGAAAAGCCAGGCAGACCCAGCGTGAGGTTCGTTATGACACAGAAAGTTCAGCCAAATGGCCCAGGTCAGTTTCATCTTTTCTGACCTCCACTGAGTCTAGAATGACCCGCACTGATTTTGTTGGCTGGCAATCTGAAGCTTCATTTTTTTTCTCTAATCTCCCTGCCCAGGTGAATTCACATGAAGGAGTTCTTGCATCTGGCTTCTCTCTTGGTTTTCATTTGTCACATTAAATGTAGATGGAAGCCGGCCCACAAGCAAAGCCTAGAGCAGATACCTGCCAAATGACGCCAGCTGATATGGCTTGGCTGTGTCCCCACCCAAATCTGATCTTGAATTGTAGCTCCCATAATCCCACATGTTGTAGGAGGGACCCAGTGAGAGATAATTGAATAGTGGAGTCGGTGTTCCCCATACTGTTCTCATGGCGGTGAGTAAGTATCACGAAATCTGATGGTTTTATAGGGGGTTTCCCCTTTCACTTGGCTCTCATTCTCTCTTGCCTGCTGTCATGTAAGATGTGTCTTCCTTCCCCTTTGCCATGATTATAAGTTTCCTGAGGCTTTCCTGGCCATGTGGAAGTGTGACTCAATTAAACCTCTTTCCTTATAAATTACCCAGTCTTAGATATGTCGTTAACATCAGTGTGAGAACAAGCTAATCCGCCAGCCTAGCCAGGCCCCCTGCTCCAAGGTGCAGGAGAAGAAAACAAGAGAGATGAGCAAGGCCTTCTATGTTCCCACCTCCCGCAATATTCCTGCCCATGGAAGGGGGTGGTGTCAATGAATATTGATTACTACTGAGCCTTTCCACCTACCAGCATCAAAGGGTGTGTTAGAGAAATAAGAAGATTGTATCAAAAGGAAGTTCTGTTTGCCCAAGAAGAAAAGATCTTCACTTCACTTACTGGGCTTTGTTTATAGCTACAGTAGGAAAGGGAAACTTGCAATTTGGAAAATCATAGGGTCCAGCCCTATAGGGTCCAGTGAGTCCCTCCTGCTAGTGTGGAGATGAGAAATTAGAAATAAAGTCACACGACACAGAGATGGAGAAAAGAGAGTTTGGGCCCAGGAGTCCACTGCTACCCAAAGCCTGGAGACCAGCAGTGCCCCGAGTGCCTGGACACTCTGACTTTTACTGAGTACAAAGCAGGGGGCAGGGCAGGTAGGATGAGGTCATGGTGGTCAGTGACAGGGTCAGGTAAATTGCGTGTCTTAGAGACAGGGGGCCCAAGACTTTGAAGAAGGCGAGGTGAGGAGAAAACCTAAGACATCAGCACTTCTTTCATACTTGTCAAGAAATAGCAAGGTCACTATGATTTATGTTACTATTACTAATTCTTATCTTCTAAGAAAAAGAGGAACCAGGTGCAGAAGCGGAACGTGAGAGTCGCCATGGAGCGTGACCGCTGAAGCATAGCGTCACATAGAGACAATTAAGTCCCTGGATATCTGTGGGCATCCCTGACAGGCGTCAGGCTTACCACAAGAGCTTGGAGGAGCGGAGTTTTCTCCTCACTCCTCCGAACAAGGAGATGTCTCTGCCTTTTTGGACACCTCCTTCCCTGGCTGGCTAAACGGCAGGCGCTTTCCCAGTGCTGACACTGTCACACAGCCGAGGCGTCCTCCAGCAGCCCTTATGCCGGCGTGACAGAGGACTTAGAGCATCTTGCCTTAGGGTCACCTCTTTTCCAATGCCACTTCAGTCCCCTGCTTCTTGGCCTGTATAAATATATACACATATATATATGATTATATATGTGTATATATTTGTGATTACATATGAATAGCTATGCGATTATTTATGATTATATATAGGAATAAGTATGTAGCTGTGTCTCCAAATTGTTTCTAATTCTACATTTATCTGAGAGCAGGCTGAGGCTTCAGGCTCTTGCCTTGGCTCTTGAGCTCTTGCGGGGATTCCTCCCCACAGAAAACGTTGGGGGAAAATTCCCTGCATGTTCCTTTAAGAGTCTCATTTTTAATAAAAGTATTCTCTCTTTTCTTCTGTGGCAGTTCTGTAAATGTATCATCAGAGAGGAACCTCCATAACCTTGACATCACCATTTTATCAGTTCTCAGCATTTTTCAAAGACCTCATGGATATAAATACTTTACAACAACTTTTTTTATTGCATTCTAAGCACGAACAAGTTTCCAAAGAAATCTATGAAGTCTGTGACCTCCAATGTAGCTATGAGCGATGGGTAGAAGATGAAATGGCTTGTTCCAAGTCATAAAGCAAGCAGCAACAAAGCCGGGCTTGGGCTCTATCCCTTCCAGGCCATTTAATCTACTGCCACTTTCAAAGTGTATTCCTGCCCAGATCCAGAAAACATCTCAGACGAATGGGGAAGGCCTGAGATATGTACCCTGAGCAGTACTCACGGCGGAGGCGAAATGTCTTCTCCTTATCCGACTTTCAAATGCTTGCCTTCTTCCTCCAAAACCTCAGTCTCACAATTACCTTTCAGCGGTAATTTCACAATTGTGCATGTCCTGGCTGTGCGTGGCTCTCTCTCCGCTGGCTGTGTACGCCATGATTTACTTTGGAACCCATCCTAATGCAAAGAGAGAAGAGCTGCACCAAGAGCAGGTGAGTTCCTGCACACAACACGCTGCACCCACGGCTAGCGGGCTTTCTCTTCCCTCCTTTTCATCTCCCGTATCTAGTCCATCCAAAAATTCGGTGAATGCTGCCTTTGAAATGACTTTTTAAAAACAGCTTTATTAAGATACGCAATACATTTCACCCACTTAAAGTGCACAATTCAATAGTTTTTAGTATTCTCGGATATGTGCAACCACAATCAATTCTAGAACATTTAATCACCTCAGAAAAGAAATCCTCTATCTTTAGCCACGCCCCCAGCCCCTCAGCCGCCCCGACTCCTAAGCACGCACTGCTCCACTTTCATCTCTATAGATTTCACTATTCCGGACACATCATATAAATGGAATTACACAATGTTTGTCAGTTTCTGATTGGCTTCTTTGGCTTAGCTTAATGTCTTCAAGGTCTGTCCATGTTGTAGCACGGATCAGCATTTCATTTTTCAAGGCCAGATACTATCCCATTATACAGGTAGAACACATTTTGTTTATACACCCATCAGGTGATAGACACTTGGGTTCCTTCCACTCTTTAGCTATTATGAATAACGCTGCTGTAACTTGTAGTATGTGCAAGTGTTTGTGCAGACATATATTTTCATTTCTCTTGGGCTTATACCTAGGAGGGGAACTGCTGAGCCATATGGCAACTGTGTTGAGTCCTTGGAGGAGACAACAAATGGTTTTCTGAAGTGGCTGCACCATTCTGCATTCCCACCAGCAGTGTATGAGGATTCTGATTTCGCCATGAAATGACTTAGGTTTTTTTTTCGTTTGTTTGTTTTTCGACAAGTTTCACTCTTGTCACTCTTGTTGCCCAAGCTGGAGTGCAGTGGCACCATCCCAGCTCACTGCAACCTTCACCTCCCAGGTTCAAGCGATTCTCCTGCCTCGGCCTCTCAAGCAGCTGGGATTACAGGAGCCCACCACCACGCCTGGCTAATTTTTGTATTTTGGGTAGAGATAGAGTTTTACCATGTTGTCCAGGCTGGTCTTGGACTCCTGACCTCAAGTGATCCACCCGCCTCAGCCTCCCAAAGTGGAAATGACTTTTAACTACACCAAATACTCACTCCTGATGCCACTATCCAAGCCCAGGCCCTCCAGCTTCATGACTGCTGTTCTGGGCTCCATATCCTACCCTGTAGTCCACACCAGCAGCGGGGCTGGCCCCACACCAACATTGGTGCCACCCCCGAATAATATTCAAGGTAGAGCGACTGCTGTCACCAGGGAGCCTCCATCATCCAGTCACAGCAAACCTTCCCCTCCCAGCTCACCTCCTCCCCAGCATGAGCCTTTGCCTCTAGCCCATACCTGAGGTCCCCATGTCATGCCCCAGGGCAAGCCATTCCCAGCCTCTCAGAAGCCTTTTATACCTTCTTGACACCTGCTCCCCAAAAGTGACCACCATCCTTGCTCTCTACCAGGTGGGGGTTCTGGCCACCGCAGTGTGCGTTCCTTGGGCTGCTCCTTAGCTTTTCTCTGGGCTCAGCCCCTCACTGGCTCCCTTTGATGAGTCTGCTCCCTTCTCTGCCTATCTAGGGCTGCTCCCCTCATTGTTCCAGCGCACACCATTCCACATCCATGAGGAGTCACAAAACTGCTTCACCAATGACCCCTCCCCTCTAAACTCCGACTGCACCATTGGGCTTTCCATTACATGTCCTTAAATAGTATTGCACAAAAATGTCACAGTGCCAAGATAGTTTTTGATCCCCTGAATATCATGGCAGCCCCCTGGGGGGTAAAGACTGTGTCCTGTGGATCCTCCACTGTCGGGGTTCAGAGAGCGGGCATAGTAGGTCTGCAGTGGACATTTATTGTGTTGCATTCCACTGCAGGGAGCTCCATGTTGCAGCTGGAGCTGCTCAGCAGCTGATGGGCAGACTGGTGATGATCTGGGAAGCGTGGCGTTTGGGCGTGGGACGGGTCTGTGGTCCCAGCTTTCCCCTCGCATGGCACAGTGAGGACTGAGGCCAGACATGACCACAGGCTTGGCCCAGGTTACACAACAGGTGACTCATCCAAGGCTGAACAGCTGGTAACCTCAGCTCACTGTTCCCTGGCTGGACGCTCAGAACACTGTGCTGGCCCCTCCCCAGCCCAGGAAGCCCCATCATCCGCCAGGCTGGCACACCTTGCCGGATCCCCACTGGCCTCCTCTGCACCAGCAAACTCACCTCCTTCTGAATCCACTAAATACACAAATTGTGTCACTCTCCAGGCCTTTGCCTGGGCTGTGCCTTCTGCCTGGAGGGCTGTCCTGCCTGGCCTTGCAGTTCTGCTGTGCTGCTGGGCATCAGGGTCACCTCGTCCTGAATGGCCTGGCTGGAACAGCCACTGTCACTGAATGGACTCCTCAGGCTCTGTGTGGTGTCTGGCATGAAGTGCTCTTTCTCTTGTGTGTTCACCTACTTCCCTGCCTCTGACCCCACGCTGAAGGAAGCTCCTCCACAGGAACCGGTCCTCATCTGTGTCCCATAAGCATCATAGCCACAGCACATACAGCAGGCGTCTAATGAGTGATTCTGTGAAGGAAGCTGGTCACACTCTGCCATCTAGGGACCTTCAGCACAGACAGATGCAGGGAAATGACTTCTTAGCAAGAAGATTCCGGAAGTGAAGCAGAAAGGGCTGACGGGGAGCAGAGGAGTGGCTCAGGCCACAGCTCATGGTCACAAGGACATGACACTGGCCAACTGCTCATGACTTCACACAGATTCTTATTCAACACAGGCGGTGGCCCTCTGCAGTACTTACCTTAGTCCCCTTTTACAAATAAGGAAACCGAGGCACAGAGGGTTTGAAACCTGAGTGAATCACACAGCAAGCAGGCAATGTCGCCAGTTCAAAGCCAGGCAGGCCCCTTTGCCATGAGCCTCCTCTCTGCTGGTCTCTGCCATCTGCCTCCTTGTTTGCAAAATCAATAAAAGCATGAAAAATAAAAAGGGCTCAGGAAGCCATCCCAGCCTTCATTCTGAGCCCAGCCGACATCACCCAATTGCAGACTCAGAGCTCTGGACCTTCTTTCAGCTCTGGCCCCACAATGTGTTTTCCTTTCACTGTTGGTTAAAAACAGGCATTCTGCAGTCAGCTGAAAGGAAGCCAAGGCTGAAGACACCTGTTTTGTCTGACATGCTCGCCTTGATGGCCTGGGAGAGGGGTGCTTTTGTACCAGGGCTACATGTGAGACTCCAGACCTGTGTCTGGGGCTGCTGAGGGCAGTCTACCCCTGGGACGCCAACATGGAGTGGGGTTCTCTGGGCATCCACATTGGTCTGTGTCTGGGCATCAGCGGTTTTTATGAGCGCTGTTCATCGTCACCACCTGGGGAGCTTATGAGCCCTCCCTAACCCAGAGAACCGTGCTCCATGGGCCTGGGCATCAGCATGTAAAGCCTCCCCGGGGTGTGGTCAGGGTCAAGAGCCAGAGGCCGGACAGGCTCTAGCGCTCCCCTAACTCCACAGTTGGAACATTTCTACATTTTCTATCCAGAAAAATGAACGCCACTGAACTCCCCAATAGTTGCTCTTGTCTGGAAAGGGAGAGAAGTCAATAAATGTGTTCAATATTTATCTGCCATCTCCTGTGTGCAGAGCTCCATGTCACTATGGCAGGTGGACAGCGGGGAACCAGGCAGAGTGACATGGCCAGTCCCGAGAGGCCACAGGCCCTGAATACCTGCACAGCTCTCCACTGCTCCCCCAACAGTAAATGACAGTTCATAAATAAACATTTTTAAAAGTGTCATTCCAGAGGGATTGCCAAAAATGCCGCTTATCATCCCAAGACTCTAACCCTCCAGCACCTTTGGGCTGAGTGATGCCGGCATCCTGCGAGGGTTGAGGGAGGGAGCGGGAGGAGGGAAAGGAAAAGGATGAGAGCAGAAAGGGGATAAAGAAGGGACACAGGAAGTAAGTCAAGGAGGGAATGAAGGAAACAGAGGGAGGGAGGCAGGAGGGGACCTTATGAATGTTGGTTGCGGGAAGAGGCCGGTTGACCTTGGGGAGGGAGAAGGAGAGCGAAGGGAGCTGAAAGGGAGGTTTTTTGTTTGTTTTGAGACAGACTCTCCCTCTGTCGCTCAGCATGAAGTTCAATGGCACAATCTCAGCTCGCTGCAAACTCCGCCTCCCAGATTCCAGTGATTCTCATGCCTCAGCCTCCCCAATAACTGGGATTATAGGCATGCACCACCACGCCTGGCTAATTGTATTTTTAGTAGAGAGGAGGTTTCGCCATGTTGGCCAGGCTAGTCTCAAACTTCTGGCCTCCCAAAATGTGAGAGGGATATTTTGTCTACACACACACACACACACACACACACGCACACACACACACACAGCAATTGGTATAATGTGATCACATTTATAGATCAGTATAGAATCATACAAACCTGTGTAAAAATAAGAATTCCAAGAAGGAGGAGGGAGAGAGGGAGGAAATGACATCAAGCGTGCTGAAAGGGTCCCCACAAGGACATCTGGCCTCACACATCTCACGAGGCAGGACTGGGGTCTCTTCAAGGCTAGAGAAGGAGATGGCATCTCCACACCCACACCAGTGAGCAGAGCCGAGCTGCACACAAGATCTGCAGACACTACTTGCAGCCAGGCAAGACATTCCCCCACTCCCACCCCCCACCGTCCCCAGCCCTGCCTGGCCCCTGTCCTCCTCTCTGGCTCAGAAGCTCAGTGCTGTGAATGAATGAGACTGGATTCCGCTTCCTTAGGAGTCCTCCTCTGCTAGGGATGTGGGCGCCCACAAGTTCTGCTTCACTTCCAGATGCCCAAGAGGTACAGGATGCTTTTCCCTCTTCCACGCAGGACCAGGGCCCCTCACCTGGCTCGCCCTAAAACACTTGGGGAGAGCTTGGCTCCTTTTCAGATCCAGAGTGGAGCCCAGGATGCCAGGGTTTCCTAGGGGCAGCGGGGCCACTCTACCTCCCACAGAACATCAGACATGGAACGCATGAATATACAAATTTGCATGGTGGAAGAGATTGGGCTGTACTGAGAAAAGCCCCACACAGCTTTTGGAATTGTCTTTCTTGTTCTCCATTTCCTTCATTTGAGTCTTATATTAATCCTCTCTCTTTTAATTTCTTAAGGTTTACATTGTTATTTTGCAAAATTTATAAAATGAATTCCAGGTATTCTTATTTCTCTTCTTTAATCGTGAAGCATTAGAGATGACACATTTCCTGAAAGTGTTATTCTCACTCTGTCCCACTGATTTTAGCTATAATTTTTCTCTTTTTATGGTTTCTACATAGCAATTTTCCTTTCTTTTTTGACCCGAGAGATATCAAGAAATGTGTTTCTTATTTCCAACTATCTTAAGTTATTTATCACGACCTATTTCCAACTTCACTGGCTTACGATGAGAGACTGCAGCCTGCATGCTTTAATTTTCGGGATATATTACACTTTTCTTTCTGGCAAAACGCTGTTTTTATAATGTTCCTTGGACCTAGTGGGAGAAAATGTGGCTCTTTTTGACTTATTACATCAAATTCACTAATTGCATTCTTCAAATCCTCACTATCCTACTTATTTTTGGTATTAATTAGATATAATTCTGAGAAAGGTAAATGGAAATTCTTCGCTTTCCATTGTATTTTTTTCTTTTTCTCTTTCTTTTTTTTAATTTTTTTTCTCTTTTTCCAGTGTCATGTGATACTATCTCCATTGTATTTTTCCATCAGGCTCTTTTTGCATCTTTAAGTGTTTTTACTTTATGTATTTCTGCTCTATTGTCCACTACATTATTACATAATTTCATCAACTAAACCTTTTATCTTCACATAGCATTTAGTGTTTATCTTTGCACATGTAGCACTTTCAATCTTAAATTTGATATTTTGGATTATCCATTCACTATTAATGATATCACTTCTGATTCCTTTCAGCTAGAATTCCCTAATAGCCCATCTTTTTATCTCAAAACTTTCACTTTCACATTATTTTTTTCTTTTCTTTTCTTTTTTTTTTTTTTTTAGACAGGATCTCATTCTATCACCCAGGCAGGAGTGTGGTGATGTGATCACACCCCATTACAGCCTGAAACTCCTGGGCTCAAGCAATCCTCCCACCTCAGCCTCTTGAGTGTCTGGAACCACAGGTGCATGCCTCCACACCCAGCTAATATTTGTACTTTTTTGTAGAGATGGAGGTTCACTATGTTGCTCAGACTAGTTTTAAACTCCTGAGCTCCAGTGATCCTCCTGCGTCAGCATCCCAAAGCGCCCAGCATGAGCCACTGCACCCAGTCAAAACTTTATCATTCTAAGGATGTTTCTTGGGTTTTGTTTTTTAACTCTATCACATAATCTGTCCTTTAATGGTACCTTTAATGGTAGAAACTGCTCCACTCTCATTAAGTGTGAAGGCTAATGTTCTTGATTTCATTACTTCAATCTTATTTCCTTAGTACTTACTTAGATTATTGTTTTCCCTGCCTGGGGAGTTTGGGGAGTGAGTCAGCACCTAGACCAGCTCCCTAAGCCTTCCAGCCTGCAGCTGCCATCTCCCTCTCATTCGCTACAGGCCCTGGGGCTTGGCAAGCTGACTGTCTAGACACTAGAGCTTTGGCCAAGTCGAGCCTTTCAGAAACTGTTTTTCCAAAAGAGCCTGTGGCATTCTTGGCAAAGATGGAAAAGAATGGCCTTTCCGCAGCACAGCTTAGAAATGCTCCAAAAAGCAATTGACATTGCAAACTCACTTTGCAGGGCTTCCCTCCCGCAGCCTTCAGAAGCTGGGTTTCCCTGGGAACTGTGCCTTGGCCTCGACAGTCCATGATGGCAACAAATTGAAGAGATGAAACCTGCCTGGCTGCCAAACTTCGTCCAGGATGGTGCTGCGTGAATAGACAGGGTTGTTCTCGGGGGCCCTTGGGCTGAAGCTCCCCACCTGTGAGAGCCTGGGCAGCTCCTGCTGGCATTCATGGGGGAACCTGGCAAACCTCGAGGCTCCTCCCAGGAACTGCTCACAAGGGGGTCAGCACCCGTTTCTCCCAGCCACAGGGGCACCGTAAACTCTCACTTTTTCACCGGAAACAGTGTTGCCTCCAAGGAGGTTGGGGGTCCATTGGTAAGGAATGGGGAGTGCACCTGCACAGGCTTGCAGCAGCGTCTGCCCACCGTGAAGAAGGCCCCTCAGAAGGAGATGGAGACCCTTGCTGCAGGGGGGCCACGGCCGCTGGGCTACATGAGCCACGGAGTGAATGTGGCCAGGAAGGGTGGGCAGAAAAGCGAGCGATGCCCCCATGTTGCCAGAGGAAGGAGAGCAAGAGCTGGAGGTTGGGGAGAAGCATTCGTCTACTTAGGACGGCTAGGAGTGGGCGCTGTAACTTGGTGAGGGGAGGAAGCTGGGCAGATCCTTCACAAGGCTTTGGGGAGATGGAACATGGATGAGTAAAATCCTGAGGACATTGGGGTATACAGTTAAGTCACATCCAGAAGTCAGCAGGCTGGGGAGGACAGAGATGTGGCCCACCTGCCTCCACTTCCTGCCTGAGGAGCAGGTGTGTGCTGCGGAGTCACTTGGCTGGAGCGCCTTCCCACTCTGTCCTGTGCAGCCTCAGCTTGGTGCGGCTTCTTCTGGTCCCTGAGGGGTCCAGTTTCAGGCCAGAACCTATGTGTGCTCTTTCAGGCCCAACCACAGCCAGTGACGAGGCTTCACCAGGAGCCTGCTGGGGACAGTTGCCCTCCCCTCCTGGAGTTCGGCACACAGCAGGCACATTGAACTCTCCTGGGGGCACCGCAGCCAAGGATTCAGGCCCCCGGGGCCAGACATACTCAACACAGACCGGAATTTCTCGCCCAAAACCTCTTCCTCAGAGACCGTGGCCGAGGTACTTTCTCCAGGCTAACTTGGAACTGTTCCACTTTTAGCCCCTCCACCTCCCCTCTCCCCCCACAAGGTCCATAAAGAGGGAAGAGTCCTTAGTGTGGGGTCCCTGGCCGTGAGAAAATTCCCCTATCTGTGCTGGTGCCCCTGACCCTCAACTGGTACATTTCTGGGGGGTATAAAACGAACCCCAGGAGCCAGTGCCTGTGAGAGTCAGCGCATAAAGGATGGGTGGTCACTTTCAGTGCAGCTCACTGTCCTAACTGACCCCCTCAACACCCAATTGCACGACAGTCTCCTTGTTCTGCTGTCAACCAGGGCCTCTGTCCTCTCAGCAGGAGACAGGTGAGAGAGCCGGAGAGGAGACTAGGAACCAGCCTCAAAAGGGGCGGGTCTCGCAGCTGAGCCACATGTCAGGCATTCAAGTTACTCGTTAGACAGAAGCAGAGGCCCCTGCCCTGCCCACTTTAAAGCCACGTCCCACCTGAGCCCTCATGGAAATGCTTGTTCCATGGAGTGCACTTGTTTCCTTCTGTCTGTGTTCAGTTCCTGTCAAGGGAGCCATGGCATGACCCCTAGGGCCAGTTTTTAAGCACAAGCCTTAAAAAAATAAAGAAGATTCTATTTCTTGTTCCTTGGAATCCAGCAGCAGCCATGCTGTGAGAAAGCCCAGGCTACATGGAGAGGCCACACGGAAGCTCTCTGGTCAACAGCCACGGCAGAGATCCTAGCTAACAGCCAGCACCAGCCACCAGGCATGCAAGTGAGGACACCTTTGAGACGATGCCCGTCCCTAATGATTACACGATTATAATCACACAAGAGACCCCAAGCAAGGACCAGCCAGCCAAGCTCAGTAAACTCCCTAAAAGAGGGGAATAATATGAGTCAAAATGATAAAAGTATTGTTTTGCTTTAAGCCACTAAGTTTGGAGTGATGAGATATTCCGCAGTAAGAAGTGGTACAAATGGTAGACCAATAGGCATTGCCGAAACTGAAATTGAGTTCATCTCTTGTTCCTCTTTGAATAAGGCTACTCAGGCCCTCTGCTTTCATACAAATAGGTTGTATGAAAGCAACCTCTTAGCAAAACCACTCTACTCTATGAAAAATCACTTTGAATATCTTCTGAGAGATACCACTAGGTATCACCAACATTGTGTGCTAGAGTGGAAATAAGTTATATCATAATAAGAGTCTTTAAATTTTAAAACGTCCATTTGCAAATATGCCCTAAAGGCCACTCATAATAAATATCTAAGCGAGTCTATGCACTTTGGTCATTAACACAGTATTTTCCACCAGATCCTTTCTTTGAGCAACATAAAACTGTTTGCTCAAGGACCGAATATTTGAGCATGAACAGGGCTGCTTTAATAATTAATCATTAAATAACTTCAATATAGAATATAAGTCAGAGTGAAACATGCACACATGAATACAAATGAACTAGGTCAATGGCATCACTGTGCAAGACCGCCTGATGCCAAGAAGGTTAATGTTTGCATGGCAGGAAGTCAGTCACCTCAGAACTCCTTAAAGAAGATCAGAGCATGCCAGCCAATACCAGGGAATAGGCAAAGGGCAGCTTAATTGTCTGGAAAGAAACTACTTTGCACGTTAGCAAACAGTGAGCATTTACAAAGCAAGAGCGCTGGGCCTCAACTATACCAAGCCCTTGAGAATACAATGTTCCTTCCTGTTGCCAAAAAGACAAACTACAATAGGTTCAGGGAAGTTGTTGGCAGCTGCATGAGGCCTTTATCTAGACTCTCTATCTAAACCTAGGAGGAGCGCAGAACCAAAGATGTATTTGCTTGGGGTGGGGATAATCAGGATTGTTTACAAGACTTACATAGCAGTATATTGCAAGACCTTTAAAGTGTTTATCATACACCCCTTGAATCAGAAGTGGCTGTCAATATTGGAAGACAGATTTTGAAAGTAAAGCCAATTCACCAGATTAATCAGCAGTGCATCATTTGCTCCTAAGCTTCTTGACAGCTCTATTAAAAAAAGCTTTTTTTTTTTCTTTTTTCTTCTTTTTTTTTTTACGTTGGACCTCAGATGCACAGAATTGGGGTCAACGTAATCCTTAATTCAGGTTATGATATCATCACTGGTTCATTATTATTCTCTTTAGTAGCTACATCTCTCTATCAAGAATGCTACATAACGAACATTCTTGAACCCACCAGCCAATCCAAGAATAAGAACATTGCAGATAATTCAGACCTATGTGCATTTTCCCCATTGATCCCTTAAGCTCTTTCCCCAGAGGCAACCACCATCTTGAATTTGGGGATTATTATTTCTTTTCTTTTTCTTTTTTTTTTTTAAAAAAAAAAGCATTATGGTATACCTATATATGCCTAAGCATATTTTGTTTAGTTGTGCATTTTCAAAAACATATATCCTGGCCAGAGCACTTAGGCAAGAAAAAGAAATAAAAGACATCCAGATCAGAAAGAAAGAAGTAAGATTGTCAGTTTTTGCAAATGGTACAATCTTATATGTAGAAAACCTAATGACTGCATGCGCACAAATGTGCACACACAAAGCTGCTAGTACTAATAAACAGATCTATTACAGAATAGATAATCAACATACAAAAATCAGTTGAGTTTCTATTAAACTAGCATTAAACTATCTGAAAAGGAAATTTAGAAAATTCCATTTACAATAGCACCAAAAAGAATACAATACTTAAAATAAACATAACTAAAATGGTAAAAGACTTGTACATTAAAAACTACAAAACATAGATGAAAGAAATTGGGGATCGATCCAAGATGGCCGTTTAGGAACAGCTCAGGATTGCAGCTCCCAGTGAAAGTGCAGAGGGTGAGTGGACGCCGCATTTTCATTGCCCATAGACTAGGAAATTCCCAGGCGGAGGAGCTCCACGGGTTGCCAGCGTGGCTGCTTTGCCTTGCGTGGCTGCTTTGTCGGCGCCCCGGAGCAGTGGTTCTCCGTACAAAATACACCAGTCCGGGTGCCCTTTTGGCTGGCGATTGGAGCCACGGGAAGTCGCCCATTCGTCTGTTCAAAAAGGGAACTGAGCAGGGAACCAGGACAGTAGATTCCAGGGCAAAAAAAGTGCCACAAATCTCAGTGCCGCTGTTTAAGCCAGCTCAGTGAGTGGCCACAGGGGAAAACACACAGACCCCAGGGCCTCTTCAACAGGCGACTGGAACACCAACTTAAAAAAGGCTCTGAGGCAGGGAGCCAGGCGATCAGGCGAGGCTGGTCCCACCCCCACAAAAGAACAGCAACCAGAAACTCTGGATTGAGAGTTTCACAGCAAGCGCAGCTGAACCTGGAAGGGTCCAGCTCTGTGGGGGAGGGGCGTCCGCCATTGCTGAGGCAGCCCGCCGCCAGGGAGGTAGTCAGCCAATGCTGAGGCAGCCTGCCGTTGCCAAGGCAACCCGCCCCTGCAGAGAGGCTCCGCCTTAACAGAGGCGGGCCACCATCACCAAAGCAGTTCTAACTACACCCATATAAACAGGACTGCAGGGAAGTGCACTTGGCAGCTGGGCGGAGCCCACAGTAGCTCAGCAAAGCCTCTACAGGCAGACAGTGACTAGGGTGCCTCCTTGCTGGGCAGGGCAGCTCTGAAGGAAAAAAAAAGAAGGCAGCAGCATAACGGAAACTCATAAAGCCCTAAATCCCTGGGACAGAGCACCTGGAACAAAAAGCTGTTTATGAGTTCTGCTGCAGCAGACCTAAACATACCTGCCCAGCAGCTCTGAATGAACAACAGAGCTCACGGCTCAGCATTTGACCTCCTATAAAGAAGAGACCATCTCCTCAAGCAGCTCCCTGACCCCTGTATATCCAAAGAGCCACCTCATAAAGGAGAGATCAGATTGACACTTGGTGGGTATTCTTCTGGGACAAAGATAGCAGAAGAAGAAAACTGGTAACAACCCTTACTGTTCAGCAGCTGCTGCAGATGCTCCCCAGGCAAGCAGGGCCTGGTGTGGACCTCAGCAGACCTATAGCAGAGGGGCCAGACTGTCAGAAGGAAAACCAAGAAACAGAAATAACATCATCATCAACAAACAGAACGTCCACTCAGAGACCCAATCTGAAAGCCAGCAACTACAAAGACGGCAG
This sequence comes from Cebus imitator, assembly GCF_001604975.1. Taxonomy (NCBI): domain Eukaryota; kingdom Metazoa; phylum Chordata; class Mammalia; order Primates; family Cebidae; genus Cebus; species Cebus imitator. The sequence continues at coordinate 1,080,135 of NW_016107500.1, read as the reverse complement.
GTGGATAAATCCGTAAAGATGGGAAGAAACCAGCACAAAAAGGATGAAAACACCTGAAACCAGAACACCTCCCCTCCTAAAACGGATCACAGCTCCCTCACCAGCAAGGGAACAAGGTTGGATGAGAATGAGTGTGATGAAACGACAGAATCAGACTTCAGAAGGTGGGTAGTAAGAAACTTCTGTGAACTTAAAGAACATGTTCTAACCCAATGCAAAGAAACTAAGAACATTGAATAAAGATTTGACTAAATGCTAACGAGAATGGACAAAATAGAAAGGAATATAAGTGAATTGATGGACCTGAAAAACCCAACACGAGAACTTCTCAAAGCATGCACAAGTATCAACAACTCAATGAAATAAAATGGAAAGGCAAGAATAGAGAAAAAAGGGTAAAAAAGAATGAACAAAGTCTCCAAGAAATGTGGGACTATGTGAAAAGACCTAATCTATGTCTGATAGGCGTACCTGAATGCGACGAAGAGAATGAATCCAAGTTGGAAAATACGCTTCAGGATATTATCCAGGAAAACTTCCCCAGCCTAGCAAGGCAGGAAAATATTCAAGTTCAGGAAATACAGAGAACACCACAAAGATATTCGTCAAGAAGAGCAACCCCAAGGCACATAATCGTCAGATTCACCAGGGTTGAAATGAAGGAGAAAATACTAAGGGCAGCCAGAGAGAAAGATCGGGTTACCCACAAAGGGAAGCCCATCAGACTCACAGCAGATCTCTCAGCAGAAACCCTACAAAGCCAGAAGAGAGTGGGGGCCAATATTCAACATCCTTAAAGAAAAGAACTTTCAACCCCGAATCTCCTATCCAGCCAAACTAAGCTTCACAAGTGAAGGAAAAATAAAATCCTTTGTGAACATGCAAGTACTCAGAGATTTCGTTACCACAAGGCCAGCTTTACGAGAGCTCCTGAAAGAGGCTCTACACATATAAAGGAACAACCAGTACCAGCCACTCCAAAAACATGCCAAATGGTAAAGAGAATCAACACAATGAAGAATCTGCATCAACTAATGGGCAAAACAGCCAGCTAGCACCAAAATGGCAGTATCAAATTCACACATAACAATATTAACCCTAAATGTAACTGGACTAAACAGCCCAATCAAAAGACACAGACTGGCAAATTGGATAAAAAGCCAAAACACATTGGTGTGCTGTATCCAGGAAACCCATCTCACATGCAAGGTTACACAAAGGCTCAAAACAAAGGGATGGAGGAAGACTTACCAAGCAAATGGAGAGCAAAAAAAAGCAGGAGTTGCAATTCTCATCTCTGATAAACTAGACTTTAAAGCAACAAAGATCAAAAGAGACAAAGAAGGACATTACGTAATGGTAAAAGGATCAATGCAACAAGAAGAGCTAATGATCCTAAATATATACGCACCCAATACAGGAGCACCCAGATACATAAGGCAAGTTCTTAATGACTTACAAAGAGACTTAGACTCCCACACAATAATAGTGGGAGACTTTAACACCCCATTGTCAATATTAGACAGATCAACGAGACAGAAAATTAACAAGGATATCCAGGACTTGAACTCAGACCTGGACCAAACAAACCTAATAGACATTTACAGAACTCTCCACCCCAAATCCGCAGAATA